>NW_017190407.1:0-11307 GCF_001704415.2 Capra hircus | reverse complement strand
AAATCCAGGAGGTTCTTCCCTCCAGGCGAGATGAGGCCCATTTCCGCTGAGGCGTCTCGAGGCTATTCACACCTAAACTCTGGAATTTCCAAAGGGTCCTTCACACCCTTGCTGCAACTCAAGAAGTTCCCCGACATACCCGTCTCCACTCGAGAGGAAGCACGAGAGTTCCACCCACATCCAGAGGAGCCCCGTTTCCCCTCCGAGCTCAAGAGGAGGGATTCTTTCCCTGCGTGGTTGGGAAAGAATTCCCGGCGTTCCGTCGCATCTCAAGAGGAGGCGCTCTCCACAGGAAAGGCGAGAGGAACTCTAGGGTCGTGCCACATTCCCAGAGTCTCCCGGATGTCTCCGTCCATTCCAGGGAAACCTGTTTTCCCTGCACTGCCTCGACTTTCAAGCCGAGGATCGACTCACACCACGGTGGCACGTGGGGACAGCCCTGTGGTAAAGCCTCGAGGAAAGCCACAGATCCCTTGATCCACGCGAAGGGAAACGCGACACTGCTGCTACAGTTCGGAAGGAAAGCGCACGTGCATGCCCCCACTCGAGACGTGGCCTAACTCCCTTGGGGGGACTCCAGAAATACCCCCAAGATCCATGTCAGCACTGGAGAGGAATCCTCAGGTTCCCTCACTGACTCCACACAAGGTCTTAGGCCCCAGCATCGACGGGAGAGGAATCCCGAGAGGCCCCCGAACAACTCGCATGGGGACTGGCCTTTCCTGAGGCCACCAGAGCGGATCCCTGAGGTCCCCGTCGTAAGACGAGAGCTCCTGCCGCAACTCGAAAAAATCCAGGAGGTTCTCCCCTGCAGGCGAGATGAGGCCCATTTCCGCTGAGGCGTCTCGAGGCTAATCAACCTGGACTCTGGAACTTCCAAAGGGTCCTTCACACCCTTGCTGCAACTCAAGAAGTTGCCCGACGTACCCGTCTTCACTCGAGAGGAGCACGAGAGTCCCGCCCACATCCAGAGGAGCCCCGTTTCCGTCTCCAAGCTCGAGAGGAGGGATCCTTTCCCTGCGTGGTCGGGAAAGAATTCCCGGCGTTCCCGTCGCATCTCAAGAGGAGGCGCTCTCCACAGGAAAGGCGAGAGGAACTCCAGGGTCGTGCCACCATTCCCAGGGTCCCCCAAATGTCTCAGTCCATTCAGGGAAACTTGTTTTCCCTGCAGTGCCTCGACTTTCAAGCCGAGGATCGACTCACAACACGGTGTGGACAGCCCTGTGGGAAAGCCTCGTGGGAAAGCCTCCTCGTGGAAAGCCTCGAGGGAAAGCCACAGATCCCTTGATCCATACGAAGGGAAGCGCGACACTGCTGCTACAGCTCAGGAGGAAAGCGCACGTGCATGCCCCAGTCGAGACGAGGACTGACTCCCCTGGGGAGACTCCAGAAGTACCCCAAGATCCATGTCTGCACTGCAGAGGAATCCTCAGGTTCCGGCACTGACTCCACACAAGGTCTTAGGCCCAGCATCGACGGGAGAGGAATCCCGAGAGGCCCCCATGCAACTAGCATGGGAACTGGCCTTTCCTGAGGCCACCAGAGAGGGTCCCTGTCGTCCCCATCGTAAGACGAGAGCACCGCCGCAACTCGAGAAAATCCAGGAGGTTCTCCCCTCCAGGCGAGATGAGGCCCATTTCCGCTGAGGCGTCTCGAGGCTATTCACACCTAACCTCTGGAACTTCCAAAGGGTCCTTCACACCCTTGCTGCAACTCAAGAAGTTCCCCGACATAACCGTCTCCACTCGAGAGGAAGCTCGAGAATCCCGCCCACATCCAGAGGAGCCCGTTCCGCCTCCTAGCTCGAGAGGAGGGATCCTTTCCTGCGTGCTCGGGAAAGAATTGCCGGCTTTTCCGTCGCATCTCAAGAGGAGGCGCTCTCCACAGGAAAGGCGAGAGGAACTCCAGGGTCGTGCCACCATTCCCAGAGTCCCCCAGATGTCTCAGTCCATTCCAGGAATACTTTTGTCCCTGCACTGCCTCGACTTTCAAACCGAGGATCGACTGACACCACGGTGTCACGTGGGACATCACTGTGGGAAAGCCTTGTGGGAAAAACCTGGTGGGAAAGCGGCGTGGGAAAGCGTCGTGGAAAGCCTCGAGGGAAAGCCACAGATCCCTTGATCCTCGAAGGGAAGCTCAACACTGCTGCTACAGCTCGGAGGAAAGCGCACGTGCATGCCCCCACTCGAGACGAGGACTGACTCTCCTGGGGAGACTCCAGAAGTGCCCCAAGATACATGTCAGCAATGGAGAGGAATCCTCAGGTTTTGGCACAGACTCCACACAAGATCTTAGGTCCCGGCATCGACGGGAGAGGAATCCCGAGAGGCCCATGAGCAACTCGCATGGGGACTGGCCGTGAGGCCACAGAGCGGTCCCTGATGTCCCCGTCGTAAGTCGAGAGCACCTGCTGCAACTCGAGAAAATCCAGGAGGTTCTCCTCTCCTGGCAAGATGAGGCCCATTTCCGATGAGGGGTCTCGAGGCTAATCACACCTAAACTCTGGAACTTCCAAAGGGTCCTTCACACCCTTGCTGCAACTCAAGAAGTTCCCCAACATGCCCGTCTCCACTCGACAGGAAGCACGAGAGTCCCGCCCACATCCAGAGGAGACCCGTTTCCGCCTCCTAGCTAGAGAGGAGGGATCCTTTCCCTGCGTGGTCGGGAAAGAATTCCTGGCGTTCCCGTCGCATCTCAAGAGGAGGCGCTCCCCACAGGAAAGGCGAGAGGAACTCCAGGGTCGTGCCACCATTCCAGAGTCCCCCAGATGTCTCAGTCCATTCCAGGGAAACCTGTTTTCCCTGCACTGCCTCGACTTTCAAGCCAAGGATCGACTCACACCACGGTGGCACGTGGGACAGCCATGTGGGAAAGCCTTATGGGAAAGCCTCGTGAGGAAGCCTCGAGGGAAAGCCACTGATCCCTTGATCCACGCGAGGGAGCATGACACCGCTGCTACACCTCGGGAGGAAAGCGCAGGTGCATGCCCCCACTCGGAACGAGGACTGACTCCCCTGGGGAGACTCCAGAAGTACCCCAAGATCCATGTCAGCACTGGAGAGGAAACCTCAGGTTCTGGCACTGACTCCACACAAGGACTTAGGCCCGGCATCGACGGGAGAGGAATCCCGAGAGGCCCCGAGCAACTCCAATGGTGACTGGCCTTTCCTGAGGCCCCAGAGCGGGTCCCTGAGATCCCCGTCGTAAGTCGAGAGCACCTGCCCTAACTCGAGAAAATCCAGGAGGTTCTCCCCTCCAGGCGAGATGAGGCCCATTTCTACTGAGGCGTCTCAGGCTAATCACACCTAACCTCTGTAACTTACAAAGGGTCCTTCACATCCTTGCTGCAACTCAAGAAGTTCCCCGACATACCCGACTCCTCTCGAAGGAAGCACGAGAGTCCCGCCCACATCAAGAGGAGCCCCGTTTCCGCCTGATAGCTCGAGAGCAGGGATACCTTCCCTGCGTGGTCGGGAAAGAGTTCCCGGCGTTCCCGTCGCATCTCAAGAGGAGGTGCTCTCCACAGGAAAGGCGAGATGAACTCCAGGGTCGTGCCACCATTCCCAGAGTCCCCCAGATGTCTCAGTCCATTCCAGGGAAAGCTATTTTCCCTGCAATGAATCGACTTTCAAGCCTAGGATCGACTGACACCACAGTGACACGAGGGACAGACCTGTGGGCAAGCCTCGTGGGAAAGCCTCGAGGGAAAGCCAGAGATCCCTTGATTCACGGGAAGGGAAGCGAGACACTGCTGCTACAGCTCGGGAGGAAAGCACACGTGCATGCCCCCACTCGAGACGAGGACTGACTCCCCTGGGGAGACTTCAGAATTATCCAAGATCCATGTCAGCACTGCAGAGGAAACCTCTGGTTCCGGCACCGACTCCACACAAGGTCTTAGACCCCGGCATCGACGGGAGAGGAATCCCGAGAGGCCCCGAGCAACTCGCATGGGGACTGGCCTTTCCTGAGGCCCCAGAGCGGGTGTTTGAGGTCCCCGTCGTAAGTCGAGAGCAAACTGCCCTATCTCGAGAAAATCCAGGAGGTTCTCCCCTCCAGGCGAGATGAGGCCCATTTCTGCTGAGGCGTCTCGAGGCTAATCACACCTAATCTCTGGAACTTCCAAACGGTGCTTCACACCCTGGCTGCAACTCAAGAAGTTCCCCGACATACCGTCCGCACTCGAGAGGAAGCACGAGAGTCCCGCCCACATCCAGAGGTGCCCCGTTCTGCCTACTAACTCGAGAGGAGGGATCCTTTCCCTGCGTGGTCGGGAAAGTTTTCCCGGCGTTCCCAGTCGCATCTCAAGAGGAGGCACTCTCCACAGGAAAGGCGAGAGGAACTCCAGAATTCGTGCCACATTCCCAGAGTCCCCCAGATGTCTCAGTCCATTCCAGGGAAACCTGTTTTCCGCTGCACTGCCTCAACTTTCAAGCCGAGGATCGTCTCACACCACGGTGTCACGCGGGACAGCCCTGTGGGAAAGCCTCGTGGGAAAGCCTCGAGCGAAAGCGACAGATCCCTTGATCCACGAGAAGGGAAGCGTGACCCTCCTGCTACAGCTCGGGAGGAAAGCGAACGTGCATGCCCCCACTCCAGACGAGGACTGACGCCCCTGGGGAGACTCCAGAAGTCCCCGAAGATCCATGTCGGCACTGGAGAGGAAACCTCAGGTTCCGGTACCGACTCCACACAAGGTCTTAGGCCCTGGCATCAAAGGAAGAGGAAACCCCAGAGGCCCCCGAGCAACTCGCATGGGGACAGGCCTTTCCTGAGGCCACCAGAGTGGGTCCCTGAGGTCCCTGTCGTAAGTCGAGAGCACCTGCCGCAACTCGAGAAAATCCAGGAGGTTCTCCCCTCCTGGCGAGATAAGGCCCATTTCCGCTGAGGCGTCTAGAGGCTAATCACCGTCTAACCTCTGGAACTTCCAAAGGGCCTTTCACACCCTTGCTGCAACTCAAGAAGTTCCCCGACATACCCGTCTCCACTCAAGAAGAAGCACGAGAGTCCGGGCCACATCCAGATGAGCCCTGTTTCTGTCTCCTAGCTCGAGAAGAGATATCCTTTTCCCTGCGTCGTCGGGAAAGAATTCCCGGTGTCCGTCGTATCTCAAGAGGAGGCGCTGTCCACAGGAAAGGCGAGAGGAACTCCAGGGTCGTGCCAACCATTCCTAGAGTCCCCCAGATATCTCAGTGCATTCCAGGGAAGCCTTTTTCCCCCCAGCACTGCGTCGTCTTTCAAACCGAGGATCAACTGACACCACGGTGGCACGTGGGACATCACTGTGGGAAAGCCTCGTGGGAAAACCTGGTGGGAAAGCGTCGTGGAAAGCCTCGAGGGAAAGCCACAGATCCCTTGATCCTCGTGAAGGGAAGCTCAACACTGCTGCTACAGCTCGGAAGGAAAGTGCACGTGCATGCCTCCCACTCGAGACGAGGACTGACTCCCCCTGGGGAGACTCCAAAGTGCCCCAAGATACATGTCAGCAATGGAGAGGAATCCTCAGGTTTTGGCACAGACTCCACACAAGGTCTTAGGTCCCGGCATCGAAGGGAGAGGAATCCCGAGAGGCCCATGAGCAACACGCATGGGGACTGGCCTTTCCTGAGGCCACCAGAGCGGGTCCCTGAGGTCCCTGTCGTAAGTCGAGAGCACCTGCCGCAACTCGAGAAAATCCAGGAGGTTCTCCTCTCCTGGCGAGATAAGGCCCATTTCCGCTGAGGCGTCTAGAGGCTAATCACATCTAACCTCTGGAACTTCCAAAGGGCCCTTCACACCCTTGCTGCAACTCAAGAATTTCCCAGACATACCCGTCTCCACTCGAGAGGAAGCACGAGAGTCCCGACCACATCCAGAGTAGCCCCGTTTCGGCCTCCTAGCTCGAGAGGAGGGATCCTTTCCGTGTGTTGTCGGGAAAGAATTCCCGAAGTTCCCGTCGCATCTCAAGAGGAGGTGCTCTCCACAGGAAAGGCGAGAGGAACTCCAGGGTCGTGCCACCATTCCCAGAGTCCCCAGATGTCTCAGTCCATTCTCGGGAAACCTTTTTCCCTGCACTGCCTCGACTTTCAAGCCGAGGATCGACTCACAGCACGGTGGAACGTGGGACAGCCCTGTGGGAAAGCCTCGTTGGAAAGCCTCGTGGGAAAGCCTCGAGTGATAACCACAGATCCCTTGATCCATGCGAAGGGAAGCGTGACACTGCTGCTACAGCTCGGGAGGAAAGCGCACGTACATGCCCCCACTCGAGCCGAGGTCTGACGCCCCTGGCGAGACTCCAGACGTCCCCGAAGATCCATGTCGGCACTGGAGAGGAATCCTCAGGTTCTGGCACTGACTCCACACAAGGTCTTAGGCCCCGGTATCGACGGGAGAGGAATCCCGAGAGGCCCCCGAGCAACTCGCATGGGAACTGGCCTTTCCTGAGGCCACCAGAGCGGGTCCCTGAGGTCCCCGTCGTAAGACGAGATAACCTGCCGCAACTCGAGAAAATCCAGGAGGTTCTCCCCTCCAGGCGAGATGAGGCCCATTTCCGCTGAGGCGTACCGAGGCTAATCACATCTAAAATCTGGAATTTCTAAAGGGTCCTTCACACCCTTGCTGCATCTCAAGAAGTTCCCCGACATACCCGTCTCCACTCGAAAGGAAGCACGAGAGTCCCGCTCACATCCAGAAGAGCCCCGCTTCCGCCTCCTAGCTCGAGAGGAGGGACCCTTTCCCTGCGTGGTTGGGAAAGAATTCCTGGCGTTCCCGTCGCATCTCAAGAGGAGGTGCTCTCCACAGGAAAGGCGAGAGGAACTGCAGGGTGGTTCCACCATATCCTGAGTCCCCAAGATGTCTCAGTCCATTCCAGGGAAACCTGTTTTCCCTGCACTGCCTCGACTTTCAAGCCACGGATCGACTCACACCACGGTGGCACGTGGGACAGCCCTGTGGGAAGCCTCGTGGGAAAGCCTCGAGGGAAAGCCTCGTGGGAAAGCCTCGAGGGAAAGCCACAGTTGCTTTAATCAGCACGAAGGGAAGTGTGACACTGCTGCTACAGCTCGGGAGGAAAGTGCACGTGCATGCCCCCACTCGAGACGAGGACTGACTCCCCTGGGGAGACTCCAGAAGTACCCCAAGATCCACGTCAGCACTGGAGAGGAATCCTCACGTTCCGGCACCGACTCCAAACAAGGTCTTAGGCCCCGGCATCGACGGGAGAGGAATCCCGAGGGGCCCCGAGTAACTAGCATGGGGACTGGCCTTTCCTGAGGCCATCAGAGCGGGTCCCTGGGGTCCCCGTCATAAGTCGAGAGCACCTGCCGCAACTCGAGAAAATCCAGGAGGTTCTCCCCTCCAGGCGAGATGGGGCCCATTTCCTCTGAGGCGTCCCCAGGCTAATCACACCTAATCTCTGGAACTTTCAAAACGTCCTTCACATCCTTGCTGCAACTCAAGAAGTTCCCCGACATACCCGTCTCCACTCGAGAGGAAGCACGAGAGTCCCGCCCACATCCAGAGGAGCCCCGTTACCGCCACATAGCTCGAGAGGAGGGATCCTTTCCCTGCGTGGTCGGGAAAGAATTCTCGGCATTCCCGTCTCATCTCAAGAGGGGCGCTTTACACAGGAAAGGCGTGAGGAACTCCAGGGTCGTTCCACCATTCCCAGAGTACCCCAGATGTCTCAGGCCATTCCAGGGAAACCTGTTTTTCCTGCACTGCCTCGACTTTCAAGCCGAGGATCGTCTCACACGATGGTGGCACCTGGGACAGCCCTGTGGGAAAGACTCGTTGGAAAGTCTCATGGGAAAGCCTCGAAGGAAAGCCACAGATCCCTTGATCCACGTGAAGGGGAGCGAGACACTGCTGATACAGCTTGGGAGGAAAGCGCACGTGCATGCCCCCACTCGAGACGAAGACTGACTCCCCTGGGGAGACTCCAGAAGTACCCCAAGATCCATGTCAGCACTGGAGAGGAAACCTCAGGTTCTGGCACTGACTCCACACAAGGACTTAGGCCCCGGCATCGACGGGAGAGGAATCCCGAGAGGCCCCGAGCAACTCCAATGGTGACTGGCCTTTCCTGAGGCTCCCAGAGCGGGTCCCTGAGATCCCCGTCGTAAGTCGAGAGCACCTGCCCTAACTCGAGAAAATCCAGGAGGTTCTCCCCTCCAGGCGAGATGAGGCCCATTTCTACTGAGGCGTCTCCAGGCTAATCACACCTAACCTCTGTAACTTACAAAGGGTCCTTCACATCCTTGCTGGCAACTCAAGAAGTTCCCCGACATACCCGACTCCTCTCGACAGGAAGCACGAGAGTCCCGCCCACATCAAGAGGATCCCCGTTTCCGCCTGATAGCTCGAGAGCAGGTATACCTTCCCTGCGTGGTCGGGAAAGAGTTCCCGGCATTCCCGTCGCATCTCAAGAGGAGGTGCTCTCCACAGGAAAGGCGAGATGAACTCCAGGGTCGTGCCACCATTCCCAGAGTCCCCCAGATGTCTCAGTCCATTCCAGGGAAAGCTATTTTCCCTGCAATGAATCGACTTTCAAGCCTAGGATCGACTGACACCACAGTGACACGAGGGACAGACCTGTGGGCAAGCCTCGTGGGAAAGCCTCGAGGGAAAGCCAGAGATCCCTTGATTCACGGGAAGGGAAGCGAGACACTGCTGCTACAGCTCGGGAGGAAAGCACACGTGCATGCCCCCACTCGAGACGAGGACTGACTCCCCTGGGGAGACTTCAGAATTATCCCAAGATCCATGTCAGCACTGCAGAGGAAACCTCTGGTTCCGGCACCGACTCCACACAAGGTCTTAGACCCCCGGCATCGACGGGAGAGGAATCCCGAGAGGCCCCGAGCAACTCGCATGGGGACTGGCCTTTCCTGAGGCCCCCAGAGCGGGTGTTTGAGGTCCCCGTCGTAAGTCGAGAGCAACTGCCCTATCTCGAGAAAATCCAGGAGGTTCTCCCCTCCAGGCGAGATGAGGCCCATTTCTGCTGAGGCGTCTCGAGGCTAATCACACCTAATCTCTGGAACTTCCAAACGGTGCTTCACACCCTGGCTGCAACTCAAGAAGTTCCCCGACATACCGTCCGCACTCGAGAGGAAGCACGAGAGTCCCGCCCACATCCAGAGGTGCCCGTTTCTGCCTACTAACTCGAGAGGAGGGATCCTTTCCCTGCGTGGTCGGGAAAGTTTTCCCGGCGTTCCCGTCGCATCTCAAGAGGAGGGCACTCTCCACAGGAAAGGCGAGAGGAACTCCAGATTCGTGCCACATTCCAGAGTCCCCCAGATGTCTCAGTCCATTCCAGGGAAAACCTGTTTTCCCTGCACTGCCTCAACTTTCAAGCCGAGGATCGTCTCACACCACGGTGTCACGCGGGACAGCCCTGTGGGAAAGCCTCGTGGGAAAGCCTCGAGCGAAAGCGACAGATCCCTTGATCCACGAGAAGGGAAGCGTGACCCTCCTGCTACAGCTCGGGAGGAAAGCGAACGTGCATGCCCCCACTCCAGACGAGGACTGACGCCCCTGGGGAGACTCCAGAAGTCCCGAAGATCCATGTCGGCACTGGAGAGGAAACCTCAGGTTCCGGTACCGACTCCACACAAGGTCTTAGGCCCTGGCATCAAAGGAAGAGGAAACCCCAGAGGCCCCGAGCAACTCGCATGGGGGACAGGCCTTTCCTGAGGCCACCAGAGTGGGTCCCTGAGGTCCCCTGTCGTAAGTCGAGAGCACCTGCCGCAACTCGAGAAAATCCAGGAGGTTCTCCCTCCTGGCGAGATAAGGCCCATTTCCGCTGAGGCGTCTAGAGGTAATCACGTCTAACCTCTGGAACTTCCAAAGGGCCTTTCACACCCTTGCTGCAACTCAAGAAGTTCCCGACATTACCCGTCTCCACTCAAGAAGAAGCACGAGAGTCCCGGCCACATCCAGATGAGCCCTGTTTCTGTCTCCTAGCTCGAGAAGAGATATCCTTTCCCTGCGTCGTCGGGAAAGAATTCCCGTGTCCGTCGTATCTCAAGAGGAGGCGCTGTCCACAGGAAAGGCGAGAGGAACTCCAGGTCGTGCCACCATTCCTAGAGTCCCCCAGATATCTCAGTGCATTCCAGGGAAGCCTTTTTCCCCAGCACTGCGTCGTCTTTCAAACCGAGGATCAACTGACACCACGGTGGCACGTGGGGACATCACTGTGGGAAAGCCTCGTGGGAAAACCTGGTGGGAAAGCGTCGTGGAAAGCCTCGAGGGAAAGCCACAGATCCCTTGATCCTCGTGAAGGGAAGCTCAACACTGCTGCTACAGCTCGGAGGAAAGTGCACGTGCATGCCCCACTCGAGACGAGGACTGACTCCCCTGGGGAGACTCCAAAAGTGCCCCAAGATACATGTCAGCAATGGAGAGGAATCCTCAGGTTTTGGCACAGACTCCACACAAGTCTTAGGTCCCGGCATCGACGGGAAGGAATCCCGAGAGGCCCATGAGCAACACGCATGGGGACTGGCCTTTCCTGAGGCCACCAGAGCGGGTCCCTGAGGTCCCTGTCGTAAGTCGAGAGCACCTGCCGCAACTCGAGAAAATCCAGGAGGTCTCCTCTCCTGGCGAGATGAGGCCCATTTCCGCTGATGGGGTCTCGAGGCTAATCACATCTAACCTCTGGAACTTCCAAAGGCCCTTCACACCCTTGCTGCAACTCAAGAATTTCCCAGACATACCCGTCTCCACTCGAGAGGAAGCACGAGAGTCCCGACCACATCCAGAGGAGCCCCGTTTCGCCTCCTAGCTCGAGAGGAGGGATCCTTTCCGTGTGTTGTCGGGAAAGAATTCCCGAAGTTCCCGTCGCATCTCAAGAGGAGGTGCTCTCCACAGGAAAGGCGAGAGGAACTCCAGGGTCGTGCCACCATTCCCAGAGTCCCCCAGATGTCTCAGTCCATTCTCGGAAACCTTTTTCCCTGCACTGCCTCGACTTTCAAGCCAGGATCGACTCACAGCACGGTGGAACGTGGGACAGCCCTGTGGAAAGCCTCGTTGGAAAGCCTCGTGGGAAAGCCTCGAGTGATAACACAGATCCCTTGATCCATGCGAAGGAAGCGTGACACTGCTGCTACAGCTCGGGAGGAAAGCGCACGTACATGCCCCCACTCGAGCCGAGGTCTGACGCCCCTGGCGAGACTCCAGACGTCCCGAAGATCCATGTCGGCACTGGAGAGGAATCCTCAGGTTCGGCACTGACTCCACACAAGGTCTTAGGCCCCGGTATCGACGGAGAGGAATCCCGAGAGGCCCCCGATGCAACTCGCGATGGGAACTGCGCCTTCTCCTGGC
>NW_017190406.1:0-11307 GCF_001704415.2 Capra hircus | reverse complement strand
ATAAAGGAGGAGGCCAGGGGCCGGGGGCCAGTTTCTCGGACCAGCTTCTCGAACTAGTCTCTCAGCCTGGTTTCTTGGGACTCTGCTCCCCCCGTGTCTTTCTCTCTCTTTCTTCTTCTCTACCTTTCCTTCTCTCTGCTCTTTTACTTTAACTTCAGGCTGAATCTCCACCTGGAGTGCGGAGGCTCGCCAGGTCTACTTACCTGCCCTGGCTGTTAAGACCCGCACGAAAGGGAGCTTAAGCGAGCACCCTTAGATATTCAAGCGGGCGCCGGTGGCCCAACGAGGGTGGTGCAAATTCCTTGTCTGGAATTTTGTTGGCCTTCCGCGTAAACGAAGCTATTCAGCCGTCTTCCTCCACTTAATCTTCTTACTACACTATAGTTTCCTAATCTAATCTTACATTAATAAATAAACAAGTCTTTCCACGCCAACGCCGTCCACCCTTCGAATTCCCTGGATCCACAGGGCTGGACACTGGCATAAGACCTTGTGTGGAGTCGGTGCCGGAACCTGAGGATTCCTATCCAGTGCTGACATGGATCTTGGGGTACTTCTGGAGTCTCCCCAGGGGAGTCAGTACTCGTCTCCAGAGGGGACATGCACGTGACTTTCCTCCCGAGCTGTAGCAGCAGTGTCACGCTTCCCTTCGCGTGGATCAAGGGATCTGTGGCTTTCCCTCGAGGCTTTCCCACGAGGCTTTCCCACAAGGCGTTCCCACAGGGCAGTCCCACGTGCCACCGTGGTGTGTGTCGATCCTCGCCTTGAAAGTCGAGGCAGTGCAGGGAAAACAGGTTTCCCTGGAATGAACTGAGACATCTGGGGGACTCTGGGAATGGTGGCACGACCCTGGAGTTCCTCTGGCCTTTCCTGTGGAGAGCACCTCCTCTTGAGATACGACGGGAATGCCGGGAACTCTTTCCCAACCACGCAGGGAATGGTTCCCTGCTCTCGAGCTATCAGGCGGAAACTGGGGCTCCTCTTGATGTGGGCGGGACTCTCGTGCTTCCTCTCAAGTGGAGACGGGTATGTCGGGGAACTTCTTGAGTTGCAGCAAGGGTGTGAAGGACCCTTTGGAAGTTCCAGATTTTAGGTGTGAATAGCCTCGAGACGCCTCAGCGGAAATGGGCCTCATCTCGCCTGGAGGGGAGAACCTCCTGGATTTTCTCGAGTTGCGGCAGGTGCTCTCGACTTACGACGGGACCTCAGGGACCCGCTCTGGTGGCCTCAGGAAAGGCCAGTCCCCATGAGAGTTACTCGGGGGCCTCTCGGGATTCCTCTCCCGTAGATGCCAGGGCCTAAGATCTTGTGTGGAGCCGGTGCCAGAACCTGAGGATTCCTCTCCAGTGCTGACATAGATCTTGGGGTACTTCTGGAGTCTCCCCAAGGGAGTCAGTCCTCGTCTCGAGGGGGGCATGCACGTGCGCTTTCCTTCCGAGCTGTAGCAGCAGTGTCGCTCTTCCCTTCGCTTGGATTAAGGGATCTGGGCTTTCCCTCGAGGCTTTCCCTCGAGGCTTTCCCACAAAGCTTTCCCAAGAGGCTTTCCCACAGGGCTGTCCCACGTGCCACCGTGGTTTGAGTCGATCCTCGGCTTGAAAGTCGAGGCAGTGCAGGGAAAACAGGTTTCCCTGGAATGGACTGAGACATCTGGGGGACTCTGGGAATGTGGCACGACCCTGGAGTTCTTCTCGCCTTACCTGTGGAGAGCGCCTCCACTTGAAATGCGACGGGAACGCCGGGAATTCTTTCCCGACAACGCAGGGAAAGGATCCCTCCTCTCGAGCTAGCAGGCGGAATGGGGCCATTCTGGCTATGGGCGTGACGCTCCGGTTCCTCTTGAGTGGAGACGGGTATGTCGGGGAACTTCTTGATTTGCAGCAAGGGTGTGAAGGACCCTTTGGAAGTTCCAGAGGTTAGGTGTGATTAGCCTCGAGACGCCTCAGCGGAAATGGGGCTCATCTCGCCTGGAGGGGAGAACCTCCTCACTTTTCTCGAGTTGGGGCAGGTAATCTCGTCTTACGACGGGGACCTCAGGGACCCACTCTGGTGGCCTCAGGAAAGGCCAGTCCCCATGCGAGTTGCTCGGGGTGTCTCTCGGGATTCCTCTCCCGTCGATGCCAGGGCCTAAGACCTTGAGTGGAGTCAGTGCCGGAACCTGAGGATTCCTCTCCAGTGCAGATATGGATCTTCGGGGACTTCTGGAGTCTCCCCAGGGGCGTCAGACCTCGGCTCGAGTGGGGCATGCACGTGCGCTTTCCTCCCGAGCTGTAGCAGCAGTGTCACCCTTCCCTTCGCATGAATCAAGGGATCTGTGGCTATCACTCGAGGCTTTCCCACGACGGCTTTCCCACAGGGCTGTCCCACGTGCCACCGTGGTGTGAGTCGATCCTCGGCTTGAAATTCGAGGCAGGGCAGGGAAAAAAAGGTTTCCCTGGAATGGAATGAGACATCTGGGGGACTCTGGGAATGGTGGCACAGCCCTGGAGTTCCTCTCGCCTTTCCTGTGGAGGCGCCTCCTCTTGAGATGCGATGGGAACGCCGGGAAATCTTTCCCGACCACGCAGGGAAAGGATCCTCCTATCGAGCTAGGAGGCAGAAACGGGGCTCCTCTGGGTGTGGCGGGAACTCTCGTGTTTCCTCTCGAGTGGAGACCGGGTATGTCGGGGAACTTCTTGAGTTGCAGCAAGGGTGTGAAGGACCCTTTGGAAGTTCCAGAGGTTAGGTGTGATTAGCCTGGAGACACCTCAGCGGAAATGGGCCTCATCTCGCCTGGAGGGGAGAATCTCCTGGATTTTCTCGAGATGCGGCAGGTGCTCTCGACTTACGAATGGGAACCTCAGGGACCCGCTCCGGTGGCCTCAGGAAAGGCCACTCCCCATGCGAGTTGCTCGGGGGCCTCTAGGGATTCCTTTCCCGTCGATACTGGCGCCTAAGACCTTGTGTGGAGTCGGTGCCATAAACTGAGGATTCCTGCTCCAGTGCTGACATGGATCTTGGGGTACTTCTGGAGTCTCCCCAGGGGAGTCAGTCCTCGTCTCAAGTGGGGGCATGCACGTGCGCTTTCCTCCCGACATGTAGGAGCAGTGTCACGCTTCCCTTCGCATGGATCAGGGGATCTGTGGCTTTCGCTCGAGGCTTTCCCACGAGGCTTTCCCACGAGGCTTTCCCACGAGGCTTTCCCACAGTGCTATCCCACGTACCACCGTGTTGTGAGTCGATCCTCGCCTTGAATTTCGAGGCAGTGCATGGTAAAACAGGTTTCCCTGGAATGGACTGAGACATCTGGGGGACTCAGGGAAAGGTGGCACGACCCTGGAGTTCCTCTCGCCTTTCCTGTGGAGAGTGCCTCCACTTGAGATGCGACGGGAACGCCGGGAAATCTTTCCCGACCGCGCAGGGAAATGATCACTCCTCTCGAGCTAGGAGGCGGAAACGGGGCTTCTCTGGATGTGGGTGGGACTCTCGTGCTTCCTCTCGAGTGGAGACGGGTATTTCGGGGAACTTCTTGAGTTGCAGTAAGGGTGTGAAGGACCCTTTGGAAGTTCCAGAGGTTAGGTGTGATTAGCCTCGAGACGCCTCAGCGGAAATGGGGCTCATCTCGCCTGGAGGGGAGAACCTCCTGGATTTTCTCGAGTTGGTGCAGGTTATCTAATCTTACGACGGGGACCTCAGGGACCCACTCTGGTGGCCTCAGGAAAGGCCAGTCCCCATGCGAGTTTCTCGGGGGTCCTCTCGGGATTCCTCTCCCGTTGATGCCGGGGCCTAAGACCTTGAGTGGAGTCAGTGCTGGAACCTGAGGATTCCTCTCCAGTGCAGACATGGATCTTCGGGGACTTCTGGAGTCTCCCCAGGGGCGTCAGACCTCCGCTCGAGTGGGGGCATGCACCTGCGCTTTCCTCCCGAGCTGTAGCAGCAGTGTCACCCTTCCCTTCTCATGGATCAAGGGATCTGTGGCTAACACTTGAGGCTTTCCCATGAGGCTTTCCCACGAGGCTTTCCCACGAAGCTTTCCCACAGGGCCGTCCCACCTGCCACCGTGGTGTGAGTCGGTCCTCGGCTTGAAAGTCGAGGCACTGCAGGGAAAAATGTTTTCCCTGGAATCACTGAGACATCTGGGGGACTCTGGGAATGGTGGCACGACCCTGGAGTTCCTCTCGCCTTTCCTGTGGAGAGCGCCTACTCTTGAGATGCGACGGGAACGCCGGGAATTCTTTCCCGACCACTCAGGGAAAGGATCCCTCCTCTCGAGCTAGGAGGCGCAAAAGGGGCTCCTCTGAATGTGGGCGGGACTCTCGTTCTTCCTGCTTGAGTGGAGACGGGTATGTCGGGGAACTTCTTGAGTTGCAGCAAGGGTGTGAAGGACCCGTCGGAAGTTCCAGAGGTTAGGTGTGATTAGCCTCGAGACGCCTCAACTTAAATGGGCCTCATCTCGCCTGGAGGGGAGAACCTCAAGGATTTTCTCGAGTTGCGGCAGGTGCTCTCAACTTACCACGGGGACCTCAGGGACCCGCTCTGGTGGCCTCAGGAAAGGCCAGTCCATGCGAGTTGCTCGGGGTCCTCTCGGGATTCCTCCCCCGTCGATGCCGGGACCTAAGACTGCCGGGAGCCAGTGTGAGGAAGCCCGCCCGTGACAAGGTTATGAGGAAGGAAGCTGACATACGCAAGGCGTGCTCAGACTTCAGGGACCCCTCTGGAAATTTTTAAGCATGTACCCCAACAAAAATCTGCCGGTTTTTTTGCTCTGCTTTTTCACTCTTCTGACCTTTTCTTGAAAAAGTCAATTCAGCGCGTTAGTCTTCTGCATTTGAAAGAGTGTTTCAATCCAAAAAGCCCTCTGATGGCTTTCTAGCCTGCCTGTAGGACTCGTACAGCTGCGCTTGTGATTGTTTGAGGCCTCCTGACCGCAGGAGGCACAGGAAGCTTAAAACATCCTAGGAATGCAGGAGCTTTCGAGGAGTCAAAATCTTTAGAATAGGACTGATTAAAAGTTTCATTTTTTTGGGGTCAATGCTTGCCTCCAAATTTTCATATCCTTTATTTTTAGATATAGTTAGTATATAGAAAAACAAGTAGTAGACCTGGTATTAGCAACATTAGATCTTTGAGTTAAGTACCTTCTTTGTTATAACCCACTGCACCTTTGTTCTATAGAGATGTAACTTTAATGCTTTAAGGAGATGCAGATTAAAGAAAAAACACTTCAGGGGAAACAAAATTAACATTCATTAAGGAAGAGAGCCAAAAAAGTGTTAACAAGCCTCTTGGCCAGAAGATAATGTAAATCACCTGAGACCTTTTGTATACAAAATGATATACAGAAAGAATCTGGGTTGTGAACGCTACATAATTTTGTGTTATCCATTGATCTCCATGTTTTATCAAAAGTATAAAAGGCCTTCTGAACAATAAAGGAGGAGGCCAGGGGCCGGGGGCCAGTTTTCTCGGACCAGCTTCTCGAACTAGTCTCTCAGCCTGGTTTCTTGGGACTCTGGCTCCCCCCGTGTCTTTCTCTCTCTTTCTTCTTCTCTACCTTTCCTTCTCTCTGCTCTTTACTTTAACTTCAGGCTGAATCTCCACCTGGAGTGCGGAGGCTCGCCAGGTCTACTTACTTGCCCTGGCTGTTAAGACCCGCACGAAAGGGAGCTTAAGGCTAGGCACCCTTAGATATTCAAGCGGGCGCCGGTGGCCCAACGTAGGTGGTGCAAATTCCTTGTCTGGAATTTTATTGGCCTTCCGCGTAAACCAAGCTATTCAGCCATCTTCCTCCACTTAATCTTCTTACTACACTATAGTTTCCTAGTCTAATCTTACATTAATAAATAAACAAGTCTTTCCACGCCAACGCCGTCCACCCTTCGAATTCCCTGGATCCACCGGGGCTGGACCCCGGCATAAGACCTTGTGTGGAGGCGGTGCCGGAACCTGAGGATTCCTCTCCAGTGCTGACATGGATCTTGGGGTACTTCTGGAGTCTCCCCAGGGGAGTCAGACTTCGTCTCGAATTGGGGGCATTCACGTGCGCTTTCCTCCCGAGCTGTAGCAGCAGTGTCACGCTTCCCTTCGCGTGGATCAAGGGATCTGTGGCTTTCCCTCGAGGCTTGCCCACGAGGCTTTCCCACAGGGCTGTTCCACGTGCGACCATGGTGTGAGTCGATCCTCGGCTTGAAAGTCGTGGCAGTGCAGGGAAAACAGGTTTCCCTGGAATGGACTGAGACATCTGGGGGACTCTGGAAATGGTGGCACGACCCTGGAGTACCTCTCGCCCTTCCTGTGGAGAGCCCCTCCCCTTGAGATGCGACGGGAACGCCGGGAATTCATTCCCGACCACGCAGGGAAAAGATCCCAGCTCTCGAGCTAGGAGGCGGAAAACGGGGCTCCTCTGGATGAGGGAGGTACTCTCCTGATTCCTCTCGAGTGGAGATGGGTATGTCGGGGAACTGCTTGAGTTGCAGCAAGGGTGTGAAGGACCCTTTGTTAGTTCCAGAGGTTAGGTGTGATTAACCTCGAGACGCCTCAGCGGAAATGGGCCTCATCTCGCCTGGAGGGGAGAAACTCCTGGATTTTCTCGAGTTGCGGCAGGTGCTCTCGACTTACGACGGGGACCTCAGGGACCCGCTCTGGTGGACTCAGGAAAGGCCAGTCCCCATGCGAGTTGCTCGGGGGCCTCTCGGGATTCCACTGCCGTAGATGCCGTTGCCTATGACCTTGTGTGGAGTCGCTGCCGGAACCTGAGGATTCCTCTCCAGTGCTGACCTGGATTTCGGGTACTTCTGGAGTCTCCCCAGGGGAGTCAGTCCTCAACTCGAGTGGGGGCATGGACGTGCGCTTTCCTCTTGAGCTGTAGCAGCAGTGTCACGCTTCCCTTTGCGTGGATCAACGGTTCTGTGGCTTTCACTCGAGGCTTTCCCACGAGGCTTGCCCAGGAGGCTTTCCCACAGGGGTGTCCCACGTGCCACCGTGGTGTGAGTCGATCCTCGGCTTGAAAGTGGAGGCAGTGCAGGGAAAACAGGTTTCCCTGGAATGGACTGAGACATCTGGGGGACTCAGGGAATGGTGGCACGACCCTGGAGTTCCTCTTGCCTTTCTTGTGGAGAGCGCCTCCTCTTGAGATGCGACGGAAACGCCGGGAATTCTTTCCCGACCACGCAGGGGAAGGATCCCTCCTCTCGAGCTAGGAGGCGGAAACGGGGTTTCTCTGGATGAGGGGGGACTCTCGTGCTTCCTCTCGAATGGAGACCGGTATGTCGCGGAACTTCTTGAGTTGCAGAAAGGGTGTGAAGGACCCTTTGGAAGTTCCAGAGGTTAGGTGTGATTAGCCTCGAGACGCCTCAGCGGAAATGGGACTCATCTCGCCTGGAGGGGAGAACCTCCTGGATTTTCTCGAGTTGCGGCAGGTGCTCTCGAATTACGACGGGGACCTCAGGGACCCGCTCTGTTGGCCTCAGGAAAGACCAGTCCCCATGCGAGTTGCTTGGGGGACTCTCGTGATTCCTCTCCCATCGATGCCGGGGCCTAAGACCTTGTGTGGAGTCAGTTGCGGAACCTGAGGATTCCTCTCCAGGGCTGACATGGATCTTGGGGTACTTCTGGAGTCTCCCCAAGGGAGTCAGTCCTCGTCTCGAGTGGGGGCATGCACGTGCGATTTCCTCCCCAGCTCTAGCAGCAGTGTCACACTTCCCGTCGAGTGAATCAATGGATCTGTGGCTTTCCCACGAGGCTTTCCCACAGGGCTGTCCCACGTGCCACCGTGGTGTGAGTCGATCCTCGGCTTGAAAGTCGAGCAGTGCAGGGAAAACAGGTTTCCATGGAATGGACTGAGACATCTGGGGGACTCTGGGAACGGTGGCACGACCCTGGAGTTCCTCTCGCCTTTCCTGTGGAGAGCGCCTCCTCGTGAGATGCGATGGGAATGCAGGGAATTCTTTCCCGACCACGCACTGAAAGGATCCCTCCTCTCGAGCTATGAGGCAGAAAAGGGGCTCCACTGGATATGGGCGGGATTCTTGTGCTTCCTCTCAAGCGGAGACGGGTATGTCGGGGAACTTCTTGAGTTGAAGCAAGGGTGTGAAGGACTCTTTGGAAGTTCGAGAGTTTAGGTGTGATTAGCCTCGAGACGCCTCAGCGGAAATGGGCCTCATCTCACCTGGAGGGGAGAACCTCCTGGATTTTCTCGAGGTTGCGGTAGGTGCTCTCGACTTACGACGTGGACCTCAAGGACCCGCTCTGGTGGCCTGCAGGAAAGGCCAGTCCCCATGCGAGTTGCTCGGGGCCTCTCGGGATTCCTCTCCCGTCGATGTCGGGGCCTAAGACCTTGTGTGCAGTTGGTGCTGGAACCTGAGGATTCCTTTCCAGTGCTGACATGGATCTTGGTGTACCTCTGGAGTCTCCCCAGGGGATTCAGGCCTCGTCTCGAGTGGGGGCATGAGCGTGCCCTTTCCTCCCATGCTGTAGCAGCAGTGTCATGCTTCTGCTTGCGTGGACCAAGGGATCTGTGACTTTCCCTCGAGTCTTTCCCATGAGGCTCTCCCACAGGGCTGTCCCACGTGTCTCGGTGGTGGTGAGTCGATCCTCGGCGTGAAAGCCGAGGCAGTGCAGGGAAAACAGGTTCCTGTGGAATGGACTGAGACATCTGGGGGAGTCTTGGAATGGTGGCACGACCCTGCAGTTCCTCTCCCCTTTCCTTTGGAGAGCGCCTCCTCTTGAGATGCGATGGGAATGCCGGGGAATTCTTTCCCGACCAAGTAGGGAAAGGATCCCTCATCTCGAGCTACGAGCTGGAAACGGAGCTCCTCTGGATGTGGTCGGGACCCACGTGCTTCCTCTTGAGTGGAGACGGGTATGTCGGGGAACTTCTTGAGTTGCAGCATGACTGTGAGAGACTCTTTAGAAGTTCCAGAGTTCACGTGTGATTAGCCTCGAGACACCTCAGTGGAAACGGGCCTCATCTCGCCTGCAGGGGAGAACCTCCTGAATTTTCTCGAGTTGCGGCAGGTGCTCTCGAGTTACGACAGAGACCTCAGGGACCCGCTCTGGAGACCTCAGGAAAGGCCAGTCCCCATGCGAGGTGCTAGGGGGCCTCTCAGGATTCCTCTCCCGTAGATGCCGGGTCCTAAGACCTTGTGTGGAGTCGGGACCGGAACCTGAGGATTCCTCTCCATTGCTGACATGGATCTTGGGGTACTTCTGGTGTCTCCCCAGGGGAGTCAGTCCTCGGCTCGAGTGGGGGCATGCACGTGCGCTTTCCTCCCGAGCGGTAGCAGCAGTGTCACGCTTCCCTTCTCGTGGATCAAGGAATCTGTGGCTTTCCCTGGAGTCTTTCCCATGAGGCTTTCCCACAGGGCTATTCCACTTGCCACCATGGTGTGAGTCGATCCTCGGCGTGAAAGTCGAACCAGTGCAGGGAAAACAGGAACCTCCTTCCCCACAGTAGGGGATACACCTGTCCCCTTGGTCGGGTATCTCCAGGGCACTCGCGCTGGGGGGTTGCCCGCGGAGGTGCGGGCCTCAGGCTCCACGTGAGAAAAGCCCCAAATGGCATTAGCTGCCAGTCCAGATGCTGGCCCCTCAGGTCTCTGGCCGGAGCCTTGGGCTCCAGGCAACTCAAAGCCCTCGGCGGTGGCACTCTGGGACTGCTGTAGGGAAAGGATGCCAAGAGCCCACGGAGGAGTTGGGGAGGGGGCATGGGGGAAACGGAGGCGAGGACAGCGAGGGATCTAGGTGGAGGCGCTGGAGAGAGCGTCTGGTGTCCCGGAATGGCCTCGGAGGAGCCAGCGGGGGACAGTCGAGGCCCAGGGACCTGTGGAATGTGAAAAGGTGGGAAATCCCAGAGCAAGGCAGGCTGGGAAAGGGGGCGTTTGGTGGCCAATTCAAAGGGACCTAGGGGCGTTTCCTGGGCGGTGAGTTCCCTTGGCACTGCTGAGGGCCCCTCATTGATCCACTCGGGGTTGAACCCACCCCCCGCTGCGAGGGAGGGCCACAAACCAAAGCCCCCGAGCTGCCCGCTCACCCCAACGGGGATCTTGGCGGTCCAGGGCACAGCCGTGCCCGGGAAAAGCCCACTCGCTCCACGGGACTCCGTCCAGGGTCTCTGCTTGGAAAGAGGCCAGGGGCGGCCCCCTCCATCTACCCACCCAAACCCTATTGACGTCAATGGTGGCAGAGACGCCTCCCGTTCTCCAGAGTCCTGAGCTGCTGGGTCCCCGCCCACTCGGCCAGCAGTCTGCAGCGTGCCCGTGTGCCTCTCCCACCATGGCTTCGTCCGGCTCCTCCAGCACCTCAAGCGGTACGTTTGCCCTCGGTCCCTGTGGTCGATCACATCTCAGGGGATTTGCGGGTGGCCTGGGCAAGGGCTCTCGGCCAATGTGTTGACCCCCCTCCCACCCGAGAACGGCTGGGACCCATCGGCCAGGCCCGGGGTTCCGAGGCGTCAGGTGTGCCCAAATTCGGAGGGCGTGGCATCATTCGTTCATCTTGCTCCTTTGGCACACACATGGCTTCTCCTTTCTCTTTTCTGGGAAGACAGTGTTGTTTCAGGGGCGTGCTGCGGGGGGCGGGGGCCGGGGTTGGGGTGGGAGCGGTGCTTTGCTGGGATGAGGCCTTTATCCTCACATCTTTCATGTGGGAATGGGAGTCGGGGAGCTCTGTGGCCTTGCTGCCTTCAGTGGCTTCCTCTGCACAGGGGCCTAGTGGCTTCTGCCTTTTGTCAGGCGTTACGGGGTTTGGGCTTCGCTTTGGTGGCCTTGGCCTTTGCCTTGGCCTGGGCCTTGGCCTTGCCTTGGCGTTGCGTTGCCTTGCCTTGGTCTTGCTTGGCCTTGCCCTGCCCTTGAACTTGAACCTTGACCTTGACCTTGAACTTGAACTTGAACTTGACCTTGACTTGAACTTGAACTTGAACTTGGCCTTGACCTTGAACTTGAACTTGTTGAACTTGAACTTGAACTTCAACTTGACTTTGAACTTGAACTTGAACTTGACTTGAACTTGAACTTGAACTTGAACTTGAACTTTGACTGACTTTGAACCTTGAACTTGAACTTGATCTTGACCTTGACATTGAACTTGAACTTGACCTTGACTGAACTTGAACTTCAAACTTGAACTTGAACTTGACCCTTGAACCTTGACTTGAACTTGACTTGAACTTGAACTTGAACTTGAACTTGAACTTGTCCTTGACCTTGAACTTGAACTTGAACTTGACCTTGACCTTGACCTTGACCTTGAACTTGAACTTCACTTGAACTTGAACTTGACCTTGACCTTGAACTTGACCCTGAACTTGACCTTGACTTGAACTTGAAGTTGACC
>NW_017190405.1:0-21994 GCF_001704415.2 Capra hircus | reverse complement strand
GAAACACGAGCTGAAGCAACTTAGGCAGACAGGCAGCAGCAGTTTTGGTTGAGTCTTTCTTAGTGGGAGCAGTTATCCCTGAGGATTGGGACTCAGGAAAGGCCAGCCACCCGACTACACACACGTGCTTTTCTGTCCCCTTCCTCTGGAGGAGAGCTCTAGTGAGCCTAGGTCTGTCAGGAAATTCTTGGCTGTTGACGGGATCCCACCCAGTGTGTGAACCTGCATACCCGACCTAGGCCAGCAGGCACACCTGTTTTGCTCGAGTGGGTCCTGGAGGGGTGCAGACATAGCAAGAAGCTTAAAATCCATCCAATTTGTTCTTTTTTTTTTTCCTCGGAGAGAACGAGTTTGCTCCACCTCACCTTTGGCAGTGTGGAGGGAAGAGTGCAGCACCACCCTCTCCTCGGCAAAGCGGGAGCATAGCGGCCTCACCAGCGAGAAGAAGGCCGCCTTGACGGAGGCTCGAAGCCCAGGTAGGCAGCTCAGTGATGTCAGCAGCGAACACTCCGCGCTGCTTGCTTCTTCATTGGGGAGGCCCCAGACGATTGCTAGAACTGACAAGGTCTTTCACAGGAGTCAAGGGAAGGGAGTACATGCGCCTTTCTGCTGGACACTTCTCCATCCTGCTGAGCAGATCTGGAGGTTCTTGAGTTGTATAAGCAAACCTCGTTCCTTCGCAATTAGAGGGCTTTGCCACACACACCCGCCGTGGTTGGCTCTTCTTCGGCCGAAGAAGTTTCTTTTTTCTTCTTCCGCCACACTGCTGCAAACTTTTCGACCGGTTCGCCAACCTCCAGATGTGCTTCATAGCCTTCTTTCTGTTAGAGGCAGATTATCCGGTGAGCTGTGGGCCGTATGGGACTGCCAACTTACCACACAAGGGAAGAGCGAAAGGACTCACCTCCATTACATTCTTCCTCTATCGCCTCTTGTCTGGAGGAGAAGCTCTAGTGAGAGCCTAGGTACTTTGAGGAATAAATTTTCTATTGGCTTGAGACAGGGATCTCACACCTGTTTGTGACCTGCATACCAACCAGGGCCACAGAGCAACCTGTTTCAGTAAAGGTGGGGACTCTGTGCGACGCCATAGACGGTAGCCCACTAGGCTCCCCGTCCCTGGGATTCTCCAGGCAAGAACAGTAAGTGGGTTGCCATTGCCTTCTCCAATGCATGAAAGTGAAAATGAAAGTGCAGTCGCTCAGTCGTGTCCGACCCTCAGCGACCCCACGGACTGCAGCCTACCAGGCTTCTCCGTCCATAGGATTTTCTGAAAGGAACTGCAAGAAGCGCTTTTCCAGGAGGCTGGGAAAGGGTGTTCGCAGGATGTGGGGAAAGAGAGCCTCCTTCGGGGAAGAATAGGCGGCCACTTGTTTTGTGTTGCAAACCTCTATTTGGAAGGAACAGGTTAGCTTATACAAAGGGAGACCTCCAGATCTGCTCAGAGGACCAAAGTTGCAGAGGCAGGTCGGTGTATTTTCCCTTCACTTTGCGATCCTTGCAAAGACATTCCTTGCTGATAGATGATTCAGCAAGGGCCTTTGAGACTGTTGTTTTCTTTCCTAGGTTCAAAGATTCCTTCAGTTCCTAATATAGATATCCTAGAAATTATCTGACATCCGTGAAAATCTGATATGTCCTGGTCAAATGCTGTCAGTTATAATTCCAGTTATCATATTAAAGCATTTCAAGTCGCAGCAGTGACCAGATTACATTGTCAATTTCTATTTAATCAGGTTTTAACCATGTCCTCTATGGTTTCACACTGATGCCTTTGCAGAAATACTGCTACTTCAAGATATATGGAATATACTTTTTTTAAGCTTACCGATAATTTGTTTGTTTGTTTGTTTGTCTTCTGGTAAGCTGGTACCAGATGGAATTTAGTCTCCTCTCTAGGTTGAGAGAACAAAGTTTTCTTAGAATGCAATTTTTGATAACAGACTATGGATTTCTTTACCTTTCATTGATTTATAATTGTTTTCATCATCTGTTTTTTTACTTTGGTAAAGTAAATAAGCCTTATTTAAGATTTTGGTACATGTAGGATGGACTAAGCTTTCCCCACTCTTGCAAGTTCCCTTAACCCTTCAGATTCTTCTCGTGGGACCAAGATCTCACTTTCCTCCAGAGGGACAATCCAAGCTTTTTATTAGTTGATCTGCCCCTGACATCAGAGTCCATTTGAGCACGAGTTGGCCTATAATTTAGGCATGAAACTATGACTACATAAAGAAAAGGTGACTTTATGATTCAGGGATGGCCATGATATGCCTTGCACTTCAGAGAAAATGGGTTAAAATGATTTTTTTTTCTTCAAAACTGCACAGCCAGTTCTTTCAGCATATGCAATTGAAAACATCTAGTCATTAGGTCAGTTTTCATTCCAATCCCAAAGAAAGGCAATGACAAAGAATATTCAAGCTGCTGCACAATTGCACTCATCTCACACACTAGTAAAGTAATGCTCAAAATTCTCCAAGTTCACATGAACTGTGAACTTCCAAATGTTCAAGAGGGATTTAAAACATGCAGAGAAACCAGAGATCAAACTGCCAACATCCACTGGATCATTGAAAAAGCAAGAGAGTTCCAGAAAAAAAGACATCTATTTCTGCTTTATTGACTATGCCAAAGCCTTTGACTGTGTGGATCACAATAAACTGGGGAAAATTCTGAAAGAGATGGGAATACCAGACCACCTGACCTGTCTCTTGAGAAACCTGTATGCAGGTCAGGAAGAAACAGTTCGAACTGGACATGGAACAACAGACTGGTTCTAAATAGGAAAAGGAATATGTCAAGGCAGTGTATTGTCACCCTGCTTATTTAACTTATATGCAGAGTACATCATGAGAAACACTGGGCTGGAGGAAGCACACGCTGGAATCCAGATTGCTGGGAGAAATATCAAGAATCTCAGATATGCAGATGACACCACCCTTATGGCAGAAAGTGAAGAAGAACTAAAGAGTCTCCTGATGAAAGTGAAAGAGGAGAGTGAAAAAGTTAGCTTAAAGCTCAGCATTCAGAAAACTAAAATCATTGCATCCAGTCTCATCACTTCATGGCAAATAGATGGGAACACATTGGAAACAGCAGCAGACTATTTTGGGGGGCTTGGAAATCACTGCAGGTGATGTCTGCCTCCATGAACTTAAAACGTATTAAGAAAAGTGATAACCAAACTAGACAGCATATTAAAAAGCCGAGACGTTGCTTTGCCAACAAAGATCCATCCAGTCAAGGCTATGGTTTTTCCATATGTCATGGATGGATATGAAAGATGTACTATAAAGAAAGTGACAGCTGAAAATTGGATGCTTTTGAACTGTGGTGTTGGAGAAGATGCTTGTAGGTCGCTTAGACTACAAGGAGACGCAACCACTCCATCCTAAAGGAAATCAGGTCTGAATATAGATTGGAAGGACTAATACTGAACCTGAAACTCCAATACTTTGGCCACTTGATGTGAAGAGCTGACTCACTTGGAAGTTGCTTTGATTTGCCTGTGAGTGTGGGAGCCCTCCCTGGGCAAAGGGCCTCAGGGGTCATTGCCACTGAATCACGACCTCCAAGCAAGCGCATTCCAGCTGTGTGACATTCAGGAAGCAGGAGACTGGGAAAACTATCTTCCTTAGAGGAAGGAAAGTCATCCACAGAGAGTGTGTTTTCAGGCCTCTCTTTGCAGCAAGTGTTTTGCTTCTCAGACATCAGAGCTGCAGGCTTGCTCTGAGGGCCTCAATTGCAGAGTCAGGGCTGTGTGTCTCACTGCACTTTCCAAGCATTGCAGACACATTCCTAGGTTGGAGCAGTGCTTCCCATGAGAAAGAAGCCTCGGGAGTGTGTCTGAGCGGGCTGAGTGCCATGCTAGGGTCACCTAGTCGAGGGCACCTTGCACATCCAATGGGCCCCAGGCGAGTAGCTATGGACCGGCCCTTCGGTTGAGACATCCCAAAGCAGGGAACAAAGCTAGCTCTGTCCGAAGGAGGAAAACAGCAATGGGATGGATTTTCAAGCAGTTGCTAAGTCACACCACGTTAGGGCTCCCCGGGAAAGAAATGCGAATTTTGGCCTCTAGGCCCAGTATCCAGATGTGTGCACAGGATATTTTCCCCACAGGATTCAAGAATGTTCCAGACAGACCTAAGCTCACTAGCTCTCTCCTGCAGAGGAAATGAAATATTGTTGCTGAACCACGAAAAGATGCTGGGATTCTTGGCTTATGGAGGAGAAGAATTCAATCCAGGGCCCAAGACGAGGCTTGATTGCTCAGAGCTTTTGTGCAATAGAGTTTTATTAAAGGAGAAAGGAGATAGAGAAAGCTTCTGACAGAGACATCACAAGGGGCAGAAAGCGTACCCCCTTGCTAGTGTTAGTAATGGAGTTATATACTCTCCAATAAGTTATGACAACGAACAAAAGAATGTCTGGAGGTTGTAAAGACTCACTAGACCTACTCCCATAATTGACATTTTAAGATAACAGGATTAGCCAGAAGGTTTTTTCCAGAGACCGTCCTCAAGAAGGATGCATGATTGTTATATAATCCTAAGGAATGTAGAGGGAAAAACAGTTTGTCCTTCCTTCCTCCTTGAGAATTCTAGACCCCTCTCTCCTTGGGGACCCTTGAACTTCTTATAAACCTGCCTTGGCAATGACTCTCTCAGAAACATGATTGAACAGCCGTTTGGAGCTTCCTTTGACTTTCCCTGGGAGGGAGGGAGCCCTCCCTGAGCACAGGGCCTCAGGGGCCATGGCCAATGAAAAAGAATCTCCCAGCAAGTGCTTTTCAGCCCTGTGTGACTCTCAGCCCACAGGAGGCTGAGAAAACTCTCTTCCTTGGAGGAAGGAAAGGCAGCCCAAGAGTGCGTTTTCAGGCCTGTATCTTGCAGCAAGTGTTTGGCTTGTTAGACAGAAGACCTGCAGGCCTGTTCCAACAGACTCAATGCCAGAATCAGGGCCTTGTGTCTCCCTGCAGTTTCCTGGCCTTGCAAACACATTCCTAGGTGAGAGCAGTCCTGCCCATGGGGAAGCAGGCTGCGGGAGTGTGTCTGAGGGGGCCAGGTGTCATGCTGGGGTCACCTGGTCGAGGGCACCTTGCACCTCCAATGGACCCCAGGCAAGGAGTTGCAGGCCACCACCTTGCTTCTGAAATCCCCAAATGGGGAGCAAAGCTCGCTCTGTCAGAGGGAAGAAAACAGCAACAGGATGGATTTTCAAGCAGTTGCTAGGCTGTACTGCGTTAGGGCTCCAAGGAAGGAAAATGCGAATTTTAGCCCCTACGACTGGTATCCAGGTGGGCTCCCAGGATGATTTCCCCGCAGGATCCAAGAACGTTCCAGACAGACCTGGGCTCACTAGCTCCCTCCTGCAGAGGAAACATGAGAGAACAGCTGTTTGGAGGTTGCTTTGACTTCCCCTGGGAGGGTAGGATCCCTCCCTGGGTGCAGGGCCTCAGGGGCCATTGCCGCTGAGAAATGCCCTCGAAGCCAGACCTTTGCAGCCTTGTATGACTCAGCACGGAGGAGACTGGAAAAGCTCTCTTCCTTGGAGGAAGGAAAGGCAGCCCCAGAGAGTGTGTTTTCACACCTGTATCTTGCAGCAAGTGTTTGGCGTCTCAGACGTCAGACCTCCAGGCCTGCTCCAACGGCCTCAGTTCCAGAGTCAGGGCCGTGTGTCTCCCTGCATTTTCTGAGCCTTGGGAACACATTCCTAGGTCAGAACAGTCCTGCCCATGGGGAAGGAGGCTGCGGGAGTGTGTCTGAGGGGGTCGGGTGCCATGCTGGGGTCCAATAGACCCGGTACCTCCAATAGAGCCCAGGACAACAGCGGTGGGGCTCCCCCTGGCTTCCGAAATGCCAAAGCGAGAAGCAAAGCTAGCTCTATCAGAAGGAAGAAAAGAGCAATCGGATGGATGTTCAGGCTGTTGCTGGGCCGCACCACTTCAGGGTCCCCCCCGAGAGGAACAGGCGCCCTGTGGCCCCTAGGTCCGATATGCAGGTTAACACACAGGGTGTGTCCCCATAGGAGCCAAGAATTTTCCTGACAGACCTAGGCTCACTAGAGCTCTCCTACAGGGCAAAAGGGGTAGAACAGACTGTGGATGTGACTCTGCCTTTCCCAGCGAGCATGGGGCCCTCCCTACGGCCCTGGGCTCCAGGGAAAATTGTCCTTGATAAATGACCTCCAAGAAGCGCTTTTCCAGCAGGCTGGGATGCAGAGTTCACAGGATGCGGGGAAAGTGATCGTCCTTCAGGGAAGAAGAGGCAGCCACCCAGTGTGTGTTTGCAAGCCTGTATTTGGAAGAAACTGGTTAGCTCCTTCAAGGGGAGACCTCCAGGTCTGCTCAGAGGACCGAAATTCCAGAGGCAGCACCATGCATCTCCCCTGTCCTTTCTGAGCCTTGGAAAGACATGCCTAGCTTATAGCGGTATTGCTCATGAAGAAGCAGGATGCAGGAATGTGTCAGACATGACTGGGTGCCTTCCTGGGTTCAGCTCCGTGAGGGGCCTTTCCACTCAAAGTAGGTCCCATGCCTCCTTGGGGAGGAAGTGGGGCCCGCTTGCCTCCAAATTGCCAAAGGCTGGAACAAAGCTAGTTCTATCAGAGGTAAGAAAAGAGCAATTGGATGGATGTGGAAGCTGTTGCTGGGCCGCACTGCTTCAGGCCCCCCACCCCTCCGCCCCCGAGAGAAACAGGCGCCCTGTGGCCCCTAGGTCCTGGATGCAGTTTCACACATAGAATGTGTCCCCATAGGAGCCAAGAATTTTCCTGACAGACCTAGGCTCACTAGAGCTCTCCTACAGAGCAAAGGGGATGGGACAGATGTGTGGCTGTGGCTCTGCCTTTCCCTGGGAGTGTGGAGCCGCTCCCTATGGCCCCGGGCTCCAGGGGAAGTTGCCCCTGAATAATGACCTCCAAGAAGCGCTTTTCCAACTGGCTGAGACGTGGAGTTCTCAGGATGCAGGGAAAGCGAGTGTCCTTCGGGGAAGCAAAGGCAGTCACCTGTTATCATGACTTACTAGAATAGTAGGTACCTTCTCCGGTTGGGCAGAGGCCTTCCCTACCTGATCTGAAAAAGAAAATGAAGTAGCTCGCTGATTTGAGAAATAATTCCCAGACTTGGGTTTCCAACCAGTATAGAATCCGACAATGGCCCTGTCTTTGTAGCCGCGTTAATTAACAGGTATGTGAAGCTCTAAATATCAGTGGAAATTACATACAGCATATAGGCCCCAGTGTTCTGGAATGGTGGAAAGAAACAACCAAACTCTTGAAGAGACACTTTCAAAATGGATCATAGAGACTGACTGTACGTGGATGGGCTTGCTTCCAGCAGACTTACTCATATTACGGGTAACCACACGTTCCCACAGTTGTTGTCCTTATGAAATTTTCTATGGGAGACCCCCTCCCACAGTGAGGCAGGTGTTAGCAGATTTGCCACAAGTAAGGGGGTGGGATTTCACAGCAGATGGAACAATTAGGTAAGGTAATAAATCAGGTAACTAAGTTTGTATAAAAAAGAATATCATTCCCCCTTGAGGAACAGATTCATGAATTTGTGCTCCAGTGATCAGGTGTGGCTCAATGACTGGAAACACAATTCCTTGGCCTGACATCGGAAAGGTCCTTATACTGTTGTTTTAGCCACAATTCTGAAAGAGATGGGAATACCAGACCACCTAACCTGCCTCTTGAGAAATCTGGATGAAGGTCAGGAAGCAACAGTTAGAGCAGGACATGGAACAACAGACTGGTTCCAAAGAGGAAAAGGAGTATGTCAAGGCTGTATATTGTCACCCTGTTTATTTAACTTCTATGCAGAGTACATCATGAAAAATGCTGGGATGGAAGATACATAAGCTGGAATCAAGATTGCCGGTAGAAATATCAATCAACTTAGATATGCAGATGACACCACCATTATGGCAGAACGTGAAGAGGAACGGGTATGTCGGGGAACTTCTTGAGTTGCAGCAAGGGTGTGAAGGACCCATTGGAAGTTCCAGAGGTTAGGTGTGGTTAGTCTCGAGATGCCTCAGCGGAAATGGGCCTCATGTCGCCTGGAATGGAGAGGCTCCTGGATATTCCCGAGTTTCAGCAGGTGCTCTCGAGTTACGACGGGGATACAGGGACCCGCTCTGGCGGCCGCAGGAAAGGCCAGTTATCATGCGTGTTGCTAGGGGGTCTCTCGTGATTCCTCTCCCGTCGATGCCGGGGCCTAAGACCTTGTGTGGAGTCGGGGCCGGAAGCTGAGGATTCCTCTCCAGTGCTGACATGGATTTTGGGGTACTTCTGGAGTCTCCACAAAGGAGTCAGGCCTCGACTCGAGTGGGGGCATGAGCGTGCCCTTTCCTCCCATGCTGTAGCAGCAGTGTCACGCTTCCCCTTGCGTGGACCAAGGGATCTGTGGCTTTCCCTCGAGTCTTTCCCACGAGGCTTTCCCACAGGGCTGTCCCACGTGTCACGGTGGTGTGAGTCGATCCTCGGCGTGAAAGCCGAGGCAGTGCAGGGAAAACAGGTTCCTGTGGAACGGACTGAGATATCTGGGGGAGTCTTGGAATGGTGGCACGACCCTGCAGTTCCTCTCCCCTTTCCTTTGGAGAGCGCCTCCTCTTGAGATGCGATGGGAATGCCGGGAAATCTTTCCCGACCAAGCAGGGAAAGGAATCCGTCCTCTCGGAGCTACGAGCCGGAAACGGAGCTCCTCTGGATGTGGACGGGACCCTCGTGCTTCCTCTTGAGTGGAGACGGGTATGTCGGGGAACTTCTTGAGTTGCAGCATGGCTGTGAAAGACTCTTTGGAATGTTCCAGAGGTCAAGTGTGATTAGCCTCGAGACACCTCAGTGGAAACGGGCCTCATCTCGCCTGCAGGGGAGAACCTCCTGGATTTTCTCGAGTTGCGGCAGGTGCTCTCGACTTAAGACGGGGACCTCAGGGACCCGACTGGTGGCTTCAAGAAAGGCCAGTCCCCATGTGAGTTGCTCGGGGGCCTCGTGGGATTACTCTCCTGTCGATGCCGGGGCCTAAGACCTTGTGTGGAGTCGGTGACGGAACCTGAGGATTCCTCTCCAGTGCTGACATGGATCTTGGGGTACTTCTGGAGTCTCCCCAGGGGAGTCAGTCCTCGTCTCGAGTGGGGGCATGCACATGCGCTTTCCTCCCGAGATGTAGCAGCAGTGTCACGCTTCCCTTCGCGTGGATCATGCGATCTGTGGCTTTCCCTCGAGGCTTTCCCATGAGGCTTTCCCACGAGGCTTTCCCACAGGGCTGTCCCACGTGCCACCGTGGTGTGAGTCAATACTCGGCTTGAAAGTCGAGGCAGTGCAAGGAAAACAGGTTTCCCTCGAATGGACTGAGACATCTGGGGGACTCTGGGAATGGTGGCACGAACCTGGAGTTCCTCTCGCCTATCCTGTGGAGAGCGCTTCCTCTTGAGATGCGACGGGAACCCCGGGAATTCTTTCCCGTCCACTCAGAGAAAGGATCCCTACTCTCGAGCTAGGAGGCGGAAACGGGGCTCCTCTGGATGTGGGCGGGACTCTTGTGCATCCTCTCGAGTGGAGACGGGTATGTCTGGGATCCTCTTGAGTTGCAGCAAGGGTGTGAAGGACCTTTTGGAAGTTCCAGAGGTTAGATGTGATTAGCCTTGAGAGGCCTCAGCGGAAATGGGCCTCATCTCGCCCGGATGGGAGAACCTCTTGGATTTTCTCCTGTTGGGGCAGCTATTCTCGACTTACGATGGGAACCTCAGGGACCCGCTTGGTGGCCTCAGGAAAGGCCAGTCCCCATGCGAGTTGCTCGGGGGCCTCTCGGGATTCCCCTCACGTCGATGCCGGGGCCTAAGACCTTGTGTGGAGTCGGTGCCGGATCCTTAGGATTCCCCTCCAGTGCTGACATGGATCTTGGGGTACTTCTGGAGTCTCCCCAGGGGAGTCAGGTCTCGTCTCAAGTGGGGGTATGCACGTGCGCTTTCCTCCCGAGATGTAGCAGCAGTGTCATGCATCCCTTCGCGGGGATCAAGGGATCTGTGGCTTTCCCTCGAGGCTTTCCCACCAGGCTTTCCCACGAGGCTTTCCCACAGGGCTGTCCCACGTGCCACCGTGGTGTGAGTCGATCCTCTGCTTGAAAGTCGAGGCAGTGCAGGGAAAACAGATTTCCCTGGAATGGACTGAGACATCTGGGGGACTCAGGGAATGGTGGCACGACCCTGGAGATCCTCTCGCCTTTCCGGTGGAGAGGGCCTCCTCTTGAGATGCGACGGGAACACCGGGAATTCTTTTCCGACAACGCAGGGAAAGGATCCCTCCTCTCGAGCTAGGAGGCGGAAACGGGGCTCCTCTGGATGTGGGCGGGACTCTCGTGCTTCCTCTCGAGTGGAGACGAGTATGTCAGGGAACTTCTTGAGTTGCAGCAAGGGTGTGAAGGACCCTTTGGAAGTTCCAGAGGTTAGGTGTGATTAGCCTCGAGTCGCCTCTGCGGAAATGGGCCTCATCTCGCCTGGAGGGGAGAACCTCCTGGATTTTCTCGAGTTGCGGCAGGTGCTCTCGACTTATGACGAGGACCTCAGGGACCCGCTCTGGTGGCCTCAGGAAAGGCCATGCACCATGCGAGTTGTTCGGGGCCTCTCGGGGCCTCTCGGGGCCTCTCGGGATTCCTCTCCCGTCGATGCCGGGGCCTAAGACCTTGTGTGGAGTCGGTGCCAGGACCTGAGGATTCCTCTCCAGTGCTGACATGGATCTTTGGGTACTTCTGGAATCTCCCCAGGGAAGTCAATCCTCGTCTCGAGTTGGGGCATGCACGTGCCCTTTCCTCCCGAGCTGTAGCAGCAATGTCACGCTACCCTTCGCGTGGAACAAGGGATTTGGGGCATTCCCTCGAGGCTTTCCCAAAAGGCTTTCCCACGAGGCTTTCCCACAGGGCTGTCCCACGTGCCACCGTGGTTGTGAGTCGATCCTCGGCTTGAAAGTCGAGGCAGTGCAGGGAAAACACGTTTCCCTGGAATGGACTGAGGCATCTGGGGGACTCTGGGAATGGTGGCACGACCCTGGAGTTCCTCTCGCCTTTCCTGTGGAGAGCGCCTCCTCTTGAGATGCGACGGGAACGCCGGGAATTCTTTCCCGACCACGCAGGGAAAGGATCCCTCCTCTCGAGCTAAGAGGCCGAAACGGGGCTCCTCTGGATGTGGGCGGGACTCTCGTGCTTCCTCTCGAGTGGAGACGGGTATGTCGCGGAACTTCTTGAGTTGCAGCAAGGGTGTGAAGGACCCTTTGGAAGTTCCAGAGGTTAGGTGTGATTAGCCTCGAGCCTCAGCGGAAATGAGCCTCATCTCGCCTGGAGGGGAGAACCTCCTGGATTTTCTCGAGTTGCAGCAGGTGCTCTCAACTTACGACGGGGACCTCAGGGACCCGCTCTGGTGGCCTCAGGAAAGGCCAGTCCCCATGCGAGTTGCTCGGGGGCCTCACGGGATTCCTCTCCCGTCTATGCCGGGGCCTAAGACCTTGTGTGGAGTCTGTGCCGGAACCTGAGCATTCCTCTCCAGTGCTGACATGGATCTTGGGGTACTTCTGTAGTCTCCCCAGTGAAGTCAGTCCTCGTCTCGAGTGGGGGCATGCACATGTGGTTTCCTCCCGATCTGTAGCAGCAGTGTCACGCTTCCCTTCGCGTGGATCAAGGGATGAGGAGCTTTCCCTCGAGGCTTTCCCACGAGGCTTTCCCACAGAGCTGTCCCACGTGCCACCGTGGTGTGAGTCGATCCTCGGCTTGAAAGTAGAGGCAGTGCACGGAAAGCAGTTTTCCCTGCAATTGACTGAGACATCTGCTTGACTCTGGGAATGGTGGCACGAACCTGGAGTTCCTCTCGCCTTTCCTGTGGAGAGCGCCTCCTCTTGAGATGCGACGGGAACGCCGGGAATTCTTTCCCGAGCATCCAGGGAAAGGATCCCTCCTCTCAAGCTAGGAGGCGGAAACGGGGCTCCTCTACATGTGGGCGGAACTCTCGTGCTTCCTCTGGAGTGGTGACAGGTATGTCGGGGAACTTCCTTGAGTTGCAGCAAGGGTGTGAAGGACCCTTTGGAAGTTCCAGAGGTTAGGTTTGATTAGCCTCGAGACGCCTCAGCGGAAATGGGCCTCATCTCGCCTGGAGGGGAGAACCTCCTGGATTTTCTCGAGTTGTGGCAGGTGCTCTCGACTTACGACGGGGCCCTCAGGGACCCGCTGCTGGTGGCCACAGGAAAGGCCAGTCCCCATGCGAGTTGCTCGGGGGCCTCTCAGGATTCCTCTCCCGTCGATGCCGGGGCCTAAGATCTTGTGTGGAGTCGGTGCCGGAACCTGAGGATTCCTCTCCAGTGCTGACATGGATCTTGGGGTACTTCTGGAGTCTCCCCAGGGGAGTCAGTCCTCGTCTCGAGTGGGGGCATGCACGTGCGCTTTCCTCCCGAGCTGCAGCAGCAGTGTCACGCTTCCCTTCGCGTGGATCAAGTTATCTGTGGCTTTCCCTCGAGGCTTTCCCACGAGGCTTTCCCATGAGGCTTTCCCACGAGACTTTCCCAGGAGGCTTTCCCACCAGGCTTTCCCACAGGGCTGTCCCACGTGCCACCGAGGTGTGAGTCGATCCTTGGCTTGAAAGTCGAGGCAGTGCAGGGAAAACAGGTTTCCGTGGAATGGAATGAGACATCTGGGGGAGTATGGGAACGGTGGCACGAACCTGGAGTTCCTCTCGCGTTTCAAGTGGAGAGCGCCTCCTCTTGAGATGCGACAAGGAACGCCGGGAATTCTTTCCCGAACACGCAGGGAAAGGATCCCTCCTCTAGAGCTATGAGGCGGAAACGGGGCTCCTCTGGTATGTGGGCGGGACTCTCGTCCTTCTTCTCGAGTGGAGTCGGGTATGTCGGGGAACTTCTTGAGTTGCAGCAAGGGTGTGAAGGATCCTTGGGAAATTCCAGCGTTTAGGTGTGATTTAGCCTCGAGGAGCCTCATCGGAAAAGGGCCTCATCTCGCCTGGAGGGGAGAACCTCTTGGATTTTCAAGAGTTGCAGCCGGTGCTCTCGACTTACCACGGGGACCTCAGGGACCCGCTCTGGTGGCCTCAGGAAAGGCCAGTCCCCATGCCAGTTGCTCGGGGGCCTCTCGGGATTCTTCTCCCGTCGATGCCGGGGCCTAAGACCTAGTGTGGAGTCGGTGCCGGAACCTGAGGATTCCTCTCCAGTGCTGACATGTATCTTGGGGTACTGCTGGAGTGTCCCCAGGGGAGTCACTCCTCGTCTCCAGTGGGGGCATGCACGTGCGCTTTCCTTCCGAGCTGTAGCATCAGTGTCACGCTTCCCATCGCGTGGATCAAGGGATCACTGGGTTTCCCTAGAGGCTTTCCCACGAGGCTTTCCCACGAGGCTTTCCACAGGGCTGTCCCACGTGCCACTCTGGTGTGAGTTGATCCTCGGCTTGAAATTCGAGGGAGTGCAGGGAAAACAGGTTTCCCTGGAATGGACTGAGACATCTGGGGGACTCAGGGAATGATGGCACGACCCTGGAGTTCCTCTCGCCTTTCATGTAGAGAGCGCCTCCTTTTGAGACAGAACTGGAACACCGGGAATTCCTTCCTGACCACGCAGGCAAACGATGCCTCCTCTAGAGCTATGAGGCGGAAACGGGTAACCTCTGGATGTGGACGGGACTCTCGTGCTTCCTCTCGAGTGGAGACGGGTATGTCGGGGAACTTCTTGAGTTGCAGCAAGGGTGTGAAGGACCCTTTGGAAGTTTCAGAAGTTAGGTGTGATTAGACTCGAGACGCCTCATTGGAAATGGGCCTCATTTCGCCTGAAGGGGAGAACTTCCTGGATTTTCTCGAGTTGCGGCAGGTGCTCTCGACTTACGACTGGAAACTCAGGGACCCGTTCTGGTGGCCTCAGGAAAGGCCAGTCCCCTTGCGAGTTGTTCGGGGGCCTCTCGGGATTCCTCTCCCATCGTTGCCGGGGCCTGAGACCTGGTGTGGAGTCTGTGCCGGAACCTGAGGATTCCTCTCCAGTGCTGACATGGATCTTGGGTACTTCTGGAGTCTCCCAGGGGAGTCATTCCTCGTCGCGAGTGGGGACATGCACGTGGGGTTTCCTCCCGAAGTGTAGCAGCAGTGTCACGATTCCCTTCGCGTGGATGCAGGGATCTGTGGCTTTCCCTGGAGGCTTTCCCACGAGGCTTTCCCACAAGGCGTTCCCACATTGCTGTCCCACGTGTCACCGTGGTGTGAGTCGATCCTCGGCTTGAAAGTCGAGGCAGTGCAGGGAAAACTGGTTTCCCTGTTATGTACTGAGCTTCTGGGGGACTCTGGGAATGGTGGCACGACCCTGCAGTTCCTCTTGCCTTTCCTGTGGAGAGTGCCTCCTCCTGAGATGCGACGGGAATGCCGGGAATTCTTTCCCGAACACGCAGGGAAAGAATCCCTCCTCTGGAACTATGAAGTGGAAACGGGGGTCCTCTGTATGTAAGTGGGACTCTCGTGCTTCTTCTCGATTGGAAACGGGTATGTCGAGGAAATTCTTGAGTTGCAGCAAGGGTGTGAAGGACCCTTTGGAAATTCCAGAGTTTAGGGATGATTAGCCTCGAGACGCCTCAGCGGAAATGGGCCTCATATCGCCTGATGGGGAGAAACTCCTGGATTTTCTCGAGTTGCGGCAGGTACTGTGGACTTAAACCGGGGACCTCAGGGACCCGCTCTGGTGGCCTCAGGAAAGGCCAGTCCCCATGCGAGTTGCTCGGGGGCCTCTCGGGATTCCTCTCACGTCGATGCCGGGGCCTAAGATCTTGTGTGGAGTCGGTGCCGGAAACTGAGGATTCATCTCCAGTGTTGACATGCATCTTGGGGTACTTCTGGAGTCTCCCCAGTGGAGTCAGGCCTCATCTCGAGTGGGGGCATGCACGTGCGCTTTCTTCCGGAGCTGTAACAGCAGTGTCACCCTTCCCTTCACGAGAATCAAGGGTATCTGTGGCTTTCCCTCGAGGCTTTCCCACGAGGCTTTCCCACGAGGCTTTCCCACAGGGCTCACCCACGTGACACCGTGGTGTGAGTCGATCCTCGGCTTGAAAGTCGACGCAGTGCAGGGAAAACAGGTTTCCCTGGAATGGACTGAGACATCTTCGGGACTCTGGGAATGCTGGCACGACCCTGGAGTTCCTCTCGCCTTTCCTGTGGAGAGCGCCTCCTCTTGAGATGCGACGGGAATGCCGGGAATTCTTTCCCGACCACGGAGGGAAAGGATACCTCCTCTAAAGCTAGGAAGCGTAAACGGGGCTCCTCTAGATGTGGGCGGAACTCTCGTGCTTCCTCTCGAGTGGTGACAGGTATGTCGGGGAACTTCCTGAGTTGCAGCAAGGGTGTGAAGGACCCTTTGGAAGTTCCAGAGGTTAGGTTTGATTAGCCTCGAGACGCCTCAGCGGAAATGGGCCTCATCTCGCCTGGAGGGGAGAACCTCCTGGATTTTCTCGAGTTGTGGCAGGTGCTCTCGACTTACGACGGGGCCCTCAGGGACCCGCTGTGGTGGCCACAGGAAAGGCCAGTCCCCATGCGAGTTGCACTGGGGGCCTCTCGTGATTGTTCTCCCGTCGATGCCGGGGCCTAAGACCTTGTGTGGATTCGGTGCCGGAACCTGAGGATTCCTCTCCAGTGCTGACATGGATTTTGGGGTACTTCTGGAGTCCCCCCAGGGAGTGTCAGTCCTCGTCTCGAGTGGGGCCTTGCACGTGAGCTTTCCTCCCGAGCTGAAGCAGCAGTGTCACGCTTCCCTTCGCGTGGATCAAGGGACCTGTGGATTTCCCTCGAGGCTTTCCAACGACGCTTTCCCACAGGGCTGTCCCACGTGCCACCGTGGTTGTGAGTCGATCCTCAGCTTGAAAGTCGAGGCAGTGCAGGGAAAACAGGTTTCCCTGGAATGGAGTGAGACATCTGGGGAACTCTAGAAATGTGGCACGACCCTGGAGTTCCTCTCGCCTTTCCTGTGGAGAGCGCCTCCTCTTGAGATGTGACGGGAATGCCGGGAATTCTTTCCCGACCACGCAGGTTAAGGATCCCTGCTCTCGAGCTACCAGGCGGAAACGGGGCTCCTCTGGATGTGGGCGGGACTCTCGTGCTACCTCTCGAGTGGAGACGGGTATGTCGGGGAACTTCTTGAGTTGCAGCAAGGGTGTGAAGGACCCTTTGGAAGTTCCAGAGGTTAGGTTTGATTAGCCTCGAGACGTCTCAGCCGGAAATGGGCCTCATCTCGCCTGGAGGGGAGAACCTCCTGGATTTTCTAGAGTTGCGGCAGGTGCTCTCGACTTACGACAGGGACCTCACGGACCCGCTGTGGTGTCCTCAGGAAAGGCCAGTCCCCATGCGAGTTGCTCGGGGGCCTCTCGGGATTCCTCTCCCGTCGATGCCTGGGGCCTAAGACCTTGTGTGGACTCAGTTCCAGGAACCTGAGGATTCCTCTCCAATGCCGACATGGATCTTGGGGTACTTCTAGAGCTCCCCGAGGGGAGTCAGTACTCATCTCGAGAGGGGGCATGCACGTGCGCTTTCCTCCCGAGCTGTAGCAGCAGTGTCACGCTTCCCTTCGCGAGGAATCAAGGGATCTGTGTCTTTCCCTCGAGGCTTTCCCACGAGGCTTTCCCACGAGGCTTTCCCACAGGGATGTCCCACTTGCCACCGTTGTGTGAGTTGATCCTCGGCTTGAAAGTCGAGGCAGTGCTGGGAAAACAGGTTTCCCTGGAATGGACTGAGACATCTGGGGGACTCTGGGAATGGTGGCCTGATACTGGAGTTCCTCTCGCCTTTCCTGTGGAGAGCGCCTACTCTTGAGATGAGACGGGAACGCTAGGAATTCTTTCCCGACCACGCAGGGAAAGGATGCCTCCTCTCGAGCTAGCAGGTGGAAACCGGGGCCACTCTGGACATGTGGTGGGACCCTCGGGTTCCTCTTGAGTGGAGACGGGTATGTCAGGGAACTTCTTGAGTTGCAGCAAGGGTGTGAAGGACCCTTTGGAAGTTCCAGAGTTTAAGTGTGATTACCCTCTTGATTGCCTCATCGGAAATTGGGCCTCATGTCGCCTGGAGGGGAGAACCTCCTGGATTTTCTCGAGTTGCGGCAGGTGCTCTCGACTTACGATCGGGGTACCTCAGGGATCCCACTCTGTTGGCCTCAGGAAAGGCCAGTCCCCATGCGAGTTGCACGGGGGCCTCTCGAGATTCCTCTCCCTGTCGATGCCGGGGCCTAAGATCTTGTGTGGAGTCGGTGCCGGAACCTGAGGATTCCTCTCCAGTGCTGACATGGATCTTGGGGTACTTCTGGAGTCTCCCCAGGGGCAGTCAGTCCTCGTACTCGAGTGGGGGCATGCACGTGCGCTTTCCTCCCGAGCTGTAACAGCAGATGTCACGCTTCCCTTCGCGTGGATCAAGGGATCTGTGGCTTTCCCATCGAGGCTTTCCCAAGAGGCTTTCCCACGAGGCTTTCCCACAGGGCTGTCCCACGTGCCACCGTGGTGTGAGTCGGATCCTCGGCTTGAAAGTCGAGGCAGTGCAGGGAAAACAGGTTTCCCTGGAATGGACTGAGACATCCAGGGGACTCTGGGAATGGTGGCACGACCCTGGAGTTCCTCTCGCCTTTCCTGGTGGAGAGCGCTCCTCTTGAGATGCGACGGGAACGCCGGGAATTCTTTCCCGACCACGCAGGGAAAGGTATCCCTCCTCTCGAGCTAGGAGCTGGAATCGGGGCTCCTCTGGATGTTGGGCGGGACTCTCGTGCTTCCTTCTCGAGTGGAGACGGGTATGTCGGGGAACTTCTTGAGTTGCAGCAAGGGTGTGAAGGACCCTTTGGAAGATCCAGAGGTACGGTGTGATTAGCCTCCGAGATACCTCAGCGGAAATAGGTCTCATCTCGCCTGGAGGGGAGAACCTCCTGGATTTTCTCGAGTTGCGGTAGGTGCTCTCGACTTACGACGGGGAACCTCAGGGATCCAGCTGTGGTTGCCTCATGGAAAGGCCAGTCCCCATGCGAGTTGCTCGGGGGCCTCTCGGGCTTCCTCTCCCGTCGATGCAGGGGCCTAAGATCTTGTGTGGATCCGGTGCCAGGAACCTGAGGATTCCTCTCCAGTGCTGACATGGATCTTGGGGTACTTCTGGAGTCTCCCCAGGGGAGTCAGTCCTCGTCTCGAGTGGGGGCATGCACGTGCGCTTTCCTCCCGAGCTGTAGCAGCAGTGTTCCTCTTCCCTTCGCATGGATCAAGGGATCTGTGGCTTTCCCTCGAGGCTTTCCCACGAGGCTTTCCCACGAGGCTTTCCCACAAGGCTTGTCCCACGTGCCACCGTGGTGTGAGTCGATCCTCGGCTTGAAAGTCGAGGCAGTGCAGGGAAAACAGGTTTCCCTGGAATGGACTGAGACATCTGCGGGACTCTGGGAATGGTGGCACGACCCTGGAGTTCCTCTCGCCTTTCCTGTGGAGAGCGCCTACCTCTTGAGATGCGACGGGAACGCCGGGAATTCTTTCCCGACCACGCAGGGAAAGGATCCCTCCTCTCGAGCTAGGAGGCGGAAACGGGGCTCCTCTGGATGTGGGCGGGACTTCTCGTGCTTCAGCTCGAGTGGAGACGGGTATGTCGGGGAACGTCTTGAGTTGCAGCAAGGGTGTGAAGGACCCTTTGGAAGTTGCAGATGTAAGGTGTGATTAGCCTCGAAGTACCTCAGCGGAAATGGGCCTCATCTCGCCTGGAGAGGGAGAACCTCCTGGATGTTCTCGAGTTGCGGCAGGTGCTCTCCGACTTACGACTGGGACCTCAGGGACCCGCTCTGGTGGCCTCAGGAAAGGCCAGTCCCCATGCGAGTTGCTCGGGGGCCTCTCGGGCACTCGGATTTCCTCTCCTGTCGATGCTGGGGCCTAAGACCTTGTGTGGAGTCAGTGCCAGAACCTGAGGATTCCTCTCCAGTGCTGACATGGATCTTGGGATACTTCTGGAGTCTCCCCAGGGAGTCAGTCCTCGTCTCAAGTGGGGGCATGCACGTGCACTTTCCTTCCGAGCTGTAGCAGCAGTGTCCGCATTCCCTATCGCGTGGATACAAGGGATCTGTGGCTTTCCCTCGAGGCTTTCCCACGAGGCTTTCCCACAGGGCTGTCCCACGTGCCACTGTGGTGTGAGTCGATCCTCGGCTTGAAAGTCGAGGCAGTTCAGGGAATACAGGTTTCCCTGGAATGGACTGAGACATCTGGGGGTACTCTGGGAATGGTGGCACTACCCTGGAGTTCCTCTCGCCTTTCCTGTGGAGAGCGCCTCCTCTTGAGATGCGACGGGAACGCCGGGAATTCTTTCCCGAGCATCGCAGGGAAAGGATCCCTCCTCTCGAGCTAGGAGGCGGAAACGGGGCTCCTCTGGATGTGGGCGGGACTCTCGTGCTTCCTCTCGAGTGGAGACGGGTATGTCGGGGAACTTCTTGAGTTGCAGCAAGGGTGTGAAGGACCCTTTGGAAGTTCCAGAGGTTAGGTGTGATTAGCCTCGAGACGCCTCAGCGGAAATAGGGCCTCATCTCGCCTGGAGGGGAGAACCTCCTGGATTTTCTCGAGTTGCGGCAGGTGCTCTCGACTTACGACTGGGACCTCAGGGACCCGCTCTGGTGGCCTCAGGAAAGGCCAGTCCCCATGCGAGTTGTTCGGGCCTCTCGGGGCTCTCGGATTTCCTCTCCTGTCGATGCTGGGCCTAAGACCTTGTGTGGAGTCGGTGCCGGAACCTGAGGATTCCTCTCCAGTGCTGACATGGATCTTGGGTACTTCTGGAGTCTCCCAGGGAGTCAGTCCTCGTCTCGAAGTGGGGGCATGCACGTGCCTTTCCTTCCGAGCTGTAGCAGCAGTGTCGCTTCCCTTCGCGTGGATCAAGGGATCTGTGGCTTTCCCTCGAGGCTTTCCCACGAGGCTTTCCAGAGGCTTTCCCACAGGGCTGTCCCACGTGCCACCGTGGTGTGAGTCGATCCTCGGCTTGAAAGCTCGAGGCATTGCTGGGAAAAAAGGTTTCCTGGAATGGAATGAGACATCTGGGGGACTCTGGAATGGTGGCACGACCCTGGAGTTCCATCTCGCCTTTCCTGTGGAGAGCGCCTCCTCTTGAGATGCGACGGAAACGCCAGGAATTCTTTCCCGAACACGCAGGGAAAGGATCCCTCCTCTCGAGATAGGAGGCGGAAACGGGGCTCCTCTGGTATGTGGGCGGTACTCTCGTGCTTCCTCTGGAGTGGAGACGGGTATGTCGGGGAACTTCTTGAGTTGCAGCAAGGGTGTGAGGGACCCTTTGAAAGTTCCAGAGTTTAGGTGTGATTTAGCCTCGAGACACCTCAGCGGAAATGGGCCTCATCTCGCCTGAAGGGGAGACCTCCTGGATTTTCTCGAGTTGTGGCAGGTGCACTCGACTTACGACGGGGGACCTCAGGGACCCGCCTGGTGGCCTCAGGAAAGTCCAGTCCCCATCGAGTTGCTCGGGGCCTATCGGGATTCCTCTCCCGTCGATGCCGGGGCCTAAGAACTTGTGTGGTGTCGGTGCCGGAACCTGAGTATTGCTCTCCAGTGCTGACATGGATTCTTGGGTACTTCTGGAGTCTCCCCAGTGGAATCAGTCCTCGTCTCGAGTGGGGCATGCACGTGCGCTTTCCTCCCGAGCTGTAGCAGGAGTGGTCACGCTTCCCTTCACGTGGATCAAGGGATCTGTGGCTTTCCCTTCAGGCTTTCCCACGAGGCTTTCCAACGAGGCTTTCCCAGAGGGTTGTCCACATGCCACCGTGGTGTGAGTCGATCCTCGGCTTGAAAGTCGAGCATTGCAGGGAAAACAGGTTCCCTGCGACTGGACTGAGACATCTGGGGACTCAGGAATGGTGGCACGACCGTGGAATTCCTCTCGCCTTTCCTGTGGAGAGTGCCTCCTCCTTAGATGAGACGGGAACTCCTCCGGGAATTCGTCCTGCACGCAGGGAAGTATCCCTGCTCTCGGAGCTAGGAGAATGTAATCGGGGGTCTCCGCCTGGTGTGTGGCAGGGCTCTCGTCTTCTCTCGACGTGCCAGAGGGTATGTCGGGGAACGTTCTTGAGTTGCAGATGGGGTAGTGAAGCGACCTTTGGAAGTCAGAGGTTTACGGTGTGATACCCCTGTCTGCCTCAGCGGAATGGTCCTCTCATGCTGGGAGTGAGTGAGAACCTCCTGGATTTCTTCGAGTTGCCGGCAGGTGCTCATCGGTTTACGGACTGGGGATCTAGGAGTCCACTGCTGTTTCGTCTATGGAAAAGGCAAGTCGCCATGCGAGTTGCCGCGGGGCCTCTCGGGATCTTCCTCTCCTGTCGATGCAGGGCCGTAACAACTTGGTGTGGATCGGTGAGCGAACCTATGCATTCTCCACGTGCGAAGGATCTTGGGGTGACTGTCTGGAGTCTCCGGAGTCTCCGGCTCCCAGGTGGGATGCACGTGCGTCTTCTCCCGAGATGTAGAAGCAGCGGCTCTCCCTTCGCATGGACAAGGATCTGGGCTTTCACCTCGAGGCTTTCCCAGAGCTTTCCCGACGAGCTTTCCACAAGGATTGTTCCACGGTGCCACCGGTGGTGTGTGATGATCCTCGGGGCTGGAGAAGCGAGGCAGTGCAGGGCAAACAGGTTTCCCTGGAATGGACTGAGTGACATCTGCGGAGACTCTGGAATGGTGGCAGCGACCCTGGGATGTCCTCTCAGCCTTTCCCTGTGGAGAGCGCAGCCTCTTTAGATGGCGACCGGACGCCGGGGAATCTTTCCCGACCGCAGGGAAAGTATCCCTCTCTCCGTGCTAAGGAAGCTGGAATCAGGGCTTGTGCTTGCGTGGGTCACGTCGTGCTCAGTCGAGGTGCAGTAGGTATGTCGCGGAACGGCTCTTGAGTGCAGCGACAGACAGGGTGTGAAGGACCTTTTGAAGGGTATGCCAAGTGTAAGGTGTGATTAGGCCCAATACCTGAGTCGAAATAGG
>NW_017190404.1:0-11307 GCF_001704415.2 Capra hircus | reverse complement strand
TGGATCAAGGGATCTGTGGCTTTCCTCGAGGCTTTTCCGACGAGACTTTCCCAGGAGGATTTCCCACAGGGCTGTCCAACGTGCCACGGTCGTGTGAGTCAATCCTCGGCTTGAAAGTCGAGGCAGTGCAGGGAAAACAGGTTTCCCTGGAATGGCCTGAGACATCTGGGGGACTCTTGGAATGGTGGAACAACCCTGGAGTTCCTCACGCCTTTCCTGTGTAAAGCGTCCCCTCTTGAGATGCAACGGGAACGCCGAGAATTCTTTTCCGACCACGCAGGGAAAGGATCCCTCCTCTCGAGCTATGAGGCGGAAACGGGGCTCCTCTGGATGTGGGCGGGACTCTCGTGCTTCTCTCGAGTGGAGACGGGTATGTCGGGGATCTCTTGTGTTGCAGCAAGGGTGTGAAGGTCGTTTTGGAAGTTCCAGAGTTTAGGTGTGATTAGCCTGGGGACGCCTCAGAGGAAATGGGCCTCGTCTCGCCTGAAGAGGAGAACCTCCTGGAATTTCTCGAGTTGCGGCAGGTGCTCTCGACTTATGACGGGGATCTCAGGGACCCACTCTGATTCCTTAGAAAGGCCAGTCCCCATGCTAGTTACTCGGGGCCTCTCCGGATTCCTCTCCCGACGATGCCGGGCCTAAGACCTTGTTTGGAGTCGGTGCCAGAACGTGAGGATTCCTCTCCAGTGCTGACGTGGATCTTGGGGTACTTCTGGAGTCTCCCCAGGGGAGTCAGTCCTCGTCTCGAGTGGGGGCTGCCACGTGCGCTTTCCTCCCGAGCTGTAGCAGCAGTGTCACACTTCCCTTCGGTTTGGATCAAAGCATCTGTGGCTTTCCCTCGAGGCTTTCCCACGAGGCTTTCCCACGAGTCTTTCCCACAGGGTTGTCCCACGTGCCACCATGGTGTGAGTCGATCCTCGGCTTGAAGTCGAGGCAGTGCAGGGAAAACAGGTTTCCCTGGAATGCACTGAGACATCTGGGGGACTCTGGGAATGGTGGCACGACCCTGGAGTTCCTCTCTCCTTTCCTGTGGAGAGCGCCTCCTCTTGAGATGCGACGGAACGCCAGGAATTCTTTCCCGACCACACAGGGAAAGATCCCTCCTCTCGAGCTATGAGGCGGAAACGGGGCTCCTCTGGATGTGGGCGGGACTCTCGGTGCTTCCTCTCGAGTGGAGACGGGTATGTCGGGGAACTTCTTGAGTTGTAGCAAAGGGTGTGAAGGACCCTTTGGAAGTTCCAGAGGTTAGGTTTAATTAGCCTGGGGATGCCTCAGAGGAAATGGGCCTCCTCTCCCCTGGAGGGGAGAACCTCCTGCATTTCTTGAGTTGGTGCAGGTGCTCTCGACTTACGACGGGGTCCTCAGGGACCCGCTCTGGTGGCCTCAGGAAAGGCCAGTCCCATGCGAGTTGCTCGGGGGCCTCTCGGGATTTCTCTCCCGTCGATGCCGGGGCCTAAGACCTTGTGTGGAGTCGGTGCCGGAACTGAGGATTCCTCTCCAGTGCTGACATAGATCTTGGGGTACTTCTGGAGTCTCCCCAGGGGAGTCAGTCCTCGTCTCGAGTGGGGGCATGCAGGTGCGCTTTCCTCCTGAGCTGTTAGCAGCAGTGTCACGCTTCTCTCGCATGGATCAAGGGATCTGTGGCTTTCCCTCAAGGATTTCCCAAAGGGCTGTCCCACGTGCCACTCGTGGTGTGAGTGGATCCTCGTCCTGAAATTCGAGGCAGTGTAGGGAAACAGGTTTCCCTGGAATGGACTGAGACATCTGGGGGACTCTGGGAATTGTGGCACGACCCTGGAGTTCCGCTCGCCTTTCCTGTGGAGAGTGCCTCCTCTTGAGATGCGACGGGAACGCCGGGAATTCTTTCCCGGACCAATCAGGCAAAGGATACCTCCTCTCGTGCTAGGAGGCGGAAACGGGGTTCCTCCTAGATGTGGGCGGGACTCTCGTGCTTCCTCTCGAGTGAAGACGGGTATGTCGGCGAACTTCTTTAGTTTTAGCAAGTGTGTGAAGGGCCCTTTGGAAGTTCCAGAGGTTTGGTGTGATTAGCCTCGAGACGCCTCAGCGGAAAGGGCCTCATCTCGCCTGGAAGGGAGAACCTCCTGGATTTTCTCGAGTTGGGGCAGGTGCTCTCGACTTACAACGGGGACATCAGGATCCCGCTCTGGTGGCCTCAGGAAAGGCAGGTCCCCATACGAGTTGCTCGGGGGCCTCTCGGGATTCCTCTCCCGTCGATGCCGGGGCCTAAGTCCTTGTGTGGAGTCTGTGCCGGAACCTGAGGATTCCTCTCCAGGGCTGACATGGATCTTGGGGTACTTCTGTAGTCTCCCCAGGGGAGTCAGTCCTGGTCTCGAGTGTGGACATGCAAGAGCGCTTTCCTCCCGAGCTGTAGCAGCAGTGTCACGCTTCCCTTCGCTTGGATCAAGGGATCTGTGGCTTTCCCTCGAGGCTTTCCCATGAGGCTTTCCCACCAGGCTTTCCAACGATGCTTTCCCCAGTGATGTCCCACGTGCCACCGTGGTGTCAGTCGATCCTCGGTTTGAAAGTCGAGGCAGTGCCGGGGAAACAGGCTTCCCTGGAATGGACTGAGACATCTGGGGGACTCTGGGAATGGTGGCACGACCCTGGAGTTCCTCTCGCCTTTCGTGTCGACAGCGCCTCCTCTTGAGATGCGACGGGAACGCCGGGAATTCTTTCCCGACCACGCAGCAAAAGGATCCCTCCTCTCGAACTTGGAGGCAGAAACGGGGCTCCTCTGGATGTGGGCGTGACTCTCGTGCTTCCTCTCGTGTGGAGACGGGTATGTTGGGGAACTTCTTGAGTTGCAGCAAGGGTGTGAAGGATCCTTTGGAATTCCAGAGGTTAGGTGTGTTTAGAGTCGAGACGCCTTAGCGGAAATGGGCCTCATCTCCCCTGGAGGGGAGAATCTCCTGGATTTTTTCGAGTTGCGGTACGTGCTCTCGCCTTACGACGGGGACCACTGGGACCCGCTCTGGTGGCCTCAGGAAAGGCCAGTCCCCTTGCGAGTTGCTCGGGGGCCTCTCGGGATTCCTCTCCCGTCGATGCCAGGGCCTAAGACCTTGTGTGGAGTCGGTGCCTGCCGGGGTCCAGCCCCGGTGGATCCAGGGAATTCGAAGGGTGGACGGCGTTGGCGTGGAAAGACTTGTTTGTTTATTAATGTAAGATTAGATTAAGAAACTATAGTGTAGTAAGAAGATTAAGTGGAGGAAGAGGGCTGAATAGCTTGGTTTACGCGGAAGGCCAATAAAATTCCAGACAAGGAATTTGCACCATCTACGTTGGGCCACCGGCGCCCGCTTGAATATCTAAGGGTGCCTCGCCTTAAGCTCCCTTTCGTGCGGGTCTTAACAGCCGGGGCAAGTAAGTAGACCTGGCGAGCCTCCGCGCCCCAGATGGAGATTCAGCCTGAAGTTAAAGTAAAGAGCAGAGAGAGGGAAGGGAGAGAAGAAGAGAGAGAGAGAGACATGGGGGGAGCCAGAGTCCCAAGAAACCAGGCCGAGAGACTAGTTCGAGAAACTGGCCCCCATCCTTTATTGTTCAGAAGGCCTTTTATACTTTTGATAAAACACGGAGATCAATGGGTAACACAAAATTATGTAGCGTTCGCAACCCAGATTCTTTCCGTATATCATTTTGTATACAAAAGGTCTCAGGTGATTTACATTATCTTTTGGCCAAGAGGCTTGTTAACACTTTTTGGCTCTCTTCCTTAATGAATGTTAATTTTGTTTCCCCTGAAGTGTTTTTTTTTTTTTAATCTGCATCTCCTTAAAGCATTAAAGTTACATCTCTATAGAACAAAGGTGGAGTGGGATATAACAAAGAAGGTACTTAACTCAAAGATCTAATGTTGCTAATACCAGGTCTACTACTTGTTTTTCTATATACCAACTATATCTAAAAATAAAGGATATGAAAATTTGGCAGCAAGCATTGACCCAAAAAATGAAACCATTAATCAGTCCTATTCTAAAGATTTTGACTCCTCGGAAGCTCCTACATTCCTAGGATGTTTTAAGCTTCCTGTGCCTCCTGCGGTCAGGAGGCCTCAAACAATCACATGCGCAGCTGTACGAGTCCTGCAGGCAGGCTAGAAAGCCATCGGAGGGGTTTTTGGATTGAAACACTCTTTCAAATGCAGAAGACTAAAGCCCTGAATTGAATTTTTCCAGAAAATGTCAGAAGAGTGGAAAAACAGAGCACAAAAGCCGGCAGATTTTAGTTGGGGTACGTGCTTAGGAATTTGCAGAGGGGTCCCTGAAGTCTGAGCACGCCTTGCATATGTCAGCTTCCTTCCTCATGACCTTGTCATGGGCAGGATTCCTCACACTGGCTCCCAGCAGGTGCCGGAACCTGAGGATTCCTCTCCAGTGCTGACATGGATCTTGGGGTACTTCTGGAGTCTCCCCAGGGGAGTCAGTCCTCGTCTCGAGTGGGGGCATGAACGTGCGGTTTCCTCTCGAGCTGTAGCAGCAGAGTCACGATTCCCTTCGCGTGGATCAAGGGATCTGTGGCTTTCCCTCGAGGCTTTCCCACGAGGCTTTCCCACAGGGCTGTCCCACGTGCCACCGTGGTGTGAGTCGATCCTCGGCTTGAAGGTGGAGGCAGTGCAGGGAAAACAGGTTTCCCTGGAATGGACTGAGACATCTGGGGGACTCTGGGAATGGTGGCACGATCCTGGAGTTCCTCTCCCCTCTCCGTGGAGACCGACTCCTCTTGAGATGTGACAGGAACGCCGGGAATTCTTTCCCGACCACGTAGGGAAAGGATCCCTCCTCTCGAGCTAGGAGGCGGAAACGGGGCTCCTCTGGATGTGGGCGGGACTCTCGTGCTTCCTCTCGAGTGGAGACGGGTATGTCGGGGAACTTCTTGAGTTGCAGCAAGGGTGTGAAGGACCCTTTGAAAGTTCCAGAGGTTAGGTGTGTTTAGACTCGAGACGCCTCAGCGGAAATGGGCCTCATCTCGCCTGGAGGGGAGAACCTCCTGTATTATCTCGAGTTGAAGCATGTGCTCTCGACTTAGGACGGGGAACTCAGGGACCCGCTCTGGTGGCCTCAGGAAAGGCCAGACCCATGCGAGTTGCTCGGGGGCCTCTCGGATTCCTCTCCCGTCGATGCTGTGGCCAAGGCCTTGTGTGGAGTCGGTTCCGGAACCTGAGGATTTCTCTCCAGTGCTGACATGGATCTTGGGGTACTTCTGGAGTCTCCCCAGGGGAGTCAGTCCTCGTCTTGAGGGGAGGCATGCACGTGCGCTTTCCTCCCGAGCTGTAGCAGCAGTGTCGCGCTTCCCTTCGCGTGGATCAAGGGATCTGTGGCTTTCCCTCGAGGCTTTCCCACGGGGCTTTCCCACAGGGATGTCCCACGTGCCACAGTGGTGAGAGTCGATCCTCGGCTTGAAAGTCGAGGCAGTGCAGGGAAAACAGGTTTCCCTGGAATGGACTGAGACATCTGGGGGACTCTGGGAATGGTGGCACGACCCTGGAGTTCCTCTGCCTTTCCTGTGGAGAGCGCCTCCTCTTGAGTTGCGACGGAAACGCCGGGAATTCTTTCCCGACCACGCAGGGAAAGGATCCATCCTCTCGAGCTAGGAGGCGGAAACGGGGCTCCTCTGGATGTGGGCGGGACTCTCGTGCTTCCTCTCGAGTGGAGACGGGTATGTGGGGGAACTTCTTGAGTTGCAGCAAGGGTTTGAAGGACCCTTTGGAAGTTCCAGAGGTTAGGTTGTGATTTGCCTCGAGACGCTTCTGCGGAAATGGGCCTCATCTCGCCTGGAGGGGAGAACCTCCTGGATTTTCTCGAGTTGCGGCAGGTGCTCTCGACTTAGGATGAGGAGCTCAGGGACCCGCTCTGGTGGCCTCAGGAAAGGCCAGTCCGCATGCCAGTTGCTCGGGGGCCTCTCGGAATTCGTCTACCATCGATGCCTCGGCCTAAGATCTTGTGTGCAGTCCGTGCCGGAACCTGAGGATTCCTCTCCAGTGTTGACATGGTCTTTGGGTACTTCTGGAGTCTCCCCAGGGGAGTCAGTCCTCGTCTTGAGTGGGGGCATGCACGTGCGCTTTCCTCCCGAGCTGTAGCAGCATTGTCATACTTCCATTTGCGTGGATCTAGGGATCTGTGGCTTTTCCTCGAGGCTTTCCCAAGAGGCTTTCCCACAGGGCTGTCCCACGTGCCACCGTGGTGTGAGTGGATCCTCGGCTTGAGAAGTCGAGACAATGCAGGGAAAATAGGTTTCCCTGGAATAGACTGAGAAATCTGTGGCACTCAGGGAATGGTGTCACGACCCTGGAGATCCCCTCGTGTTTCCTGTGGAGAGTGCCTCCTCTTGAGATGCGACCGGAACTCGGTGAATTCTTTCCCGACAACACAGGGAAAGGATTGCACCTCTCGAGCTATGAGGCGGAAACGGGGCTTCTCTGGATGTGGGCAGGACTCTCGTGCTTCCTCTCGAGTGGAGACGGGTACGTCGGGAAACTTCTTGAGTTGCAGCAAGGGTGTGAAGGACCCTTTGGAAATTCCAGAGGCCAGGTTGATTAGCCTCGAGACGCCTCCGCGGAAATGGGCTTCATCTCGCCTGGAGGGGAGAACCTCCTGGATTTTCTCGAGTTGCCACAGGTGCTCTCGACTTAAGACGAGGACTTCAGGGACCCGCTCTGGTGGCCTCAGGAAAGGCCAGTCCCCATGCGAGTTGCTAGGGGGCCTCTCGGGATTCCTCTCCCGTCGATGCCGGGGCCTAAGACGTTGTGTGGAGACGGTGCCGGAACCTGAAGATTCCTCTCCAGTGCTGACATGGATCTTGGGGTACTTCTGGAGTCTCCCCAGGGGAGTCAGTCGTAGTCTCGAGTGGGGGCATGCACGTGCGTTTTCCTCCAGAGCTGTAGCAGCAGTGTCACGCTTCCCTTCGCGTGGATTAAGGAATCTGTGGCTTTCCCTAGAGACTTTCCACGAGGCTTTCCCACGGGGCTTTCCCACGAGGCTTTCCCACAGGACTGTCCCACGTGCCACCATGGTGTGAGTCGATCCTCGGCTAGAAAGTCAAGGCAGTGCAGAGAAAACAGGTTTCCCTGGAATGGACTGAGACATCTGGGGACTCTGGGTATGGTGGCTCGACCCTGGAATTCCTCTCGCCTTTCCTGTGGAGAGCGCCTCCTCTTGAGATGCGACGGAAACGCCGGGAATTCTTTCCCGAACACGCAGGGAAAGGATCCCTCCTCTCGAGCTAGGAGGCGGAAACGGGGCTCCTCTGGATGTCGGCGGAGTCTCGAGCTTTCTCTCAAGTGGAGACGGTTATGTCGGGGAACTTCTTGAGTTGCAACAAGGGTGATGTACCCTTTGGAAGTTCCAGACGTTAGGTGTGATTAGCCTCGAGAGGCCTCATTGGAAATGGGCCTCATCTCGCCTGGAGGGGAGAACCTTCTGGATTTTCTCGAGTTGCGGCAGTTTCTCTCTACTTACGACGGGGACCTCAGGGACATGCTCTGGTGGCCTCAGGAAAGGCCATTCCCCATGCGAGTTGCTCGGGGGCCTCTCGGGATTCCTCTCCTGTCGATGCCGGGCCTAAGACCTTGTGTGGACTCGGTGCCGGAACCTGAGGATTCCTCTCCAGTCCTGACATGGATCTTGGGGTACGTCCTGAGTCTCCCCTGGGGAGTCAGTCCTCGTCTCGAGTGGGGGCATGCACGTGCGCTTTCCTCCCCCAGCTGTAGCAGCAGTGTCAGGCTTCCCTTCGCGTGGATCAAGGGATCTGTGGCTTTCCCTCGAGGCTTTCCCACGAGGCTTTCCTCGAGTCTTTCCACAAGGCTGTCCCACGTGCCACCGTGGTGAGAGTCGATCCTCGGCTTGAAAGTCGAGGCAGTGCAGGGAAAAAGGTTTCCCTGGAATGGACTGAGACATCTGGGGACTCTGGGAATGGTGGCACGACCCTGGAGTTCCTCTCGCCTTTCCTGTGGAGAGCGCCTCTTCTTGAGATGCGACGGAAACGCCGGGAATTCTTTCCCGAACACGCAGGGAAAGGATCCCTCCTCTCGAGCTAGGAGGCGGAAACGGGGCTCCTCTGGATGTGGGCCGGACTCTCGTGCTTCCTCTCGAGTGGAGACGGGTATGTCGGGGAACTTCTTGAGTTGCAGCAAGGGTGTGAAGGACCCTTTGGAAAATTCCAGAGGTTAGGTGTGATTAGCCTCGAGACGCCTCAGCGGAAATGGGCCTCATCTCGCCTGGAAGGGAGAACCTCCTGGATTTTCTCGAGTTGCGGCAGGTGCTCTCGACTTACGACGGGACCTCAGGGACCCGCTCTGGTGGCCTCAGGAAAGGCCGTCCCCATGCGAGTTGCATGGGCCTCTCGGATTCCTCTCCCGTCGAAGCCGGGGCCTAAGACCTTGTGTAGAGTCGGTGCCGGAACCGGAGGATTCCACTCCAGTGCTGACATGGTTCCTGGGTACTTCTGGAGTCTCCCAAGGGAGTCAGTCCTCGTCTCGAGTGGGGCATGCACGTGCGCTTTCCTCTCCCGAGCTGTAGCTGCAGTGTCACGCTTCCCTTCGCGTGGATCAAGGATCTGAGGCTTTCCCTGGAGCTTTCCCACGAGGCTTTCCCCGAGGCTTTCCAAAGGGCTGTCCACGTGCCACCGTGGTGTGAGTCGATCCTCGGCTTGAAAGTCGAGGCAGTGCAGGGAAAACAGGTTTCCCTGGAATGGACTGAGACATCTGAGGGACTCTGGGAATGGTGGCACGACCCTGGAGTTAATCTCGCCTTTCCTGTGGAGAGCGCCTCCTCTTGAGATGCGACGGAAATGCCGGGAATTCTTTCCGACCACGCAGGGGAAGGATCCCTCCTCTCGAGCTAGGAGGCGGAAACGGGGCTCCTCTGGATGAGGGCGGGACTCTCGTGATTCCTCTCGAGTGGAGACGGGTATGTCGGGGAACTTCTTGAGTTGCAGCAAGGGTGTGAAAGACCCTTTGTAATTTCCAGAGGTTAGGTGTGATTAGCCTCGAGATGCCTCAGCGGAAATGGGCCTCATCTCGCCTGGAGGGGAGAACCTCCTGGATTTTCTCGAGTTGTGGCAGGTGCTCTCGACTTACGACGGGGACCTCAGGGACCCGCTCTGGTGGCCTCAGGAAAGGCCAGTCCGCATGCGAGTTGCTCGGGGCCTCTCGGGATTCCTCTCCCGTCGATGCTGGGGCCTAAGGCTGCCGGGAGACAGTGTGAGGAAGCCCGCCCGTGACAAGGTTATGAGGAAGGAAGCTGACATACGCAAGGCGTGCTCAGACTCAGGGACCCCTCTGGAAATTTTTAAGCATGTACCCCAACAAAAATCTGCCGGTTTTTGTGCTCTGCTTTTTCACTCTTCTGAACTTTTCTGGAAAAAGTCAATTCAGGGCGTTAGTCTTCTGCATTTGAAAGAGTGTTTCAATCCAAAAACCCTCTGATGGCTTTCTATCCTGCCTGTAGGACTCGTACAGCTGCGCTTGTGATTGAGGCCTCCTGACCGCAGGAGGCACAGGAAGCTTAAAACATCCTAGGAATGCAGGAGCTTCCGAGGAGTCAGAATCTTTAGAATAGGACTGATTAAAAGTTTCATTTTTTGGGTCAATGCTTGCTGCCAAATTTTCATATCCTTTATTTTTAGATATAGTTGGTATGTGAAAAACAAGTAGTAGACCTGGTATTAGCAACATTAGATCTTTGAGTTAAGTACTTTCTTTGTTATAACCCACTGCACCTTTGTTCTATAGAGATGTAACTTTAATGCTTTAAGGAGATGCAGATTAAAGAAAAACACTTCAGGGGAAACAAAATTAACATTCATTAAGGAAGAGAGCCAAAAAGTGTTAACAAGCCTCTTGGCCAGAAGATAATGTAAATCACCTGAGACCTTTTGTATACAAAATGATATACAGAAAGAATCTGGGTTGGGAACACTACATAATTTTGGGTTATCCATTGATCTTCATGTATTATCAAAAGTATAAAAGACCTTCTGAACAATAAAGGAGGAGGCCAGGGGCCGGGGGCCAGTTTCTCGGACCAGCTTCTCGAACTAGTCTCTCAGCCTGGTTTCCTGGGACTCTGGCTCCCCCCGTGTCTTTCTCTCTCTTTCTTCTTCTCTACCTTTCCTTCTCTCTGCTCTTTACTATAACTTCAGGCTGAATCTCCACATGGAGTGCGGAGCTCGCCAGGTCTACTTACTTGGCCTGGCTGTTAAGACCCGCACGAAAGGGAGCTTAAGGCGAGGCACCCTTAGATATTCAAGCGGGCGCCGGTGGCCCAACGTAGGTGGTGCAAATTCCTTGTCTGGAATTTTATTGGCCGTCCGCGTAAACCAAGCTATTCAGCCCTCTTCCTCCACTTAATCTTCTTACTACACTATAGTTTGCTAATCTAATCTTGCATTAATAAATAAACAAGTCTTTCCACGCCAACGCCGTCCACCCTTCGAATTCCCTGGATCCACCGGGGCTGGACACCGGCATAAGACCTTGTGTGGAGTCGGTGCCAGAACCTGAGGATTCCTCTCCAGTGCTGACATGGATCTTGGGGTACTTCTGGAGTCTCCCCAGGGGAGTCAGTCCTCGTCTGGTGTGGGGGCATGCACGTGCGCTTTCCTCCCAGCTGTAGCAGCAGTCAACGCTTGATCAGTGGGAAGGCTTTCTTTCCACGAGGCTTTCCCACAGGGGCTGTCCACGTGCCACCGTGTGTGAGTCGATCCTCGGCTTGAAAGTCGAGTCAGTGCAGGGAAAACATGTTTCCCTGGAATGGACTGAGACATCTGGGGGACTCTGGAATGGTGGCACGACCCTGGAGTTCCTCTCGCCTTTCCTGTGGAGAGCGCGCCTCCTTTGAGATGCGACGGGAACGCCGGGAATTCTTTTCGCACGCAAGGGAAAGGATCCCTCCTCTCGAGCTAGGAGGCGGAAACGGGCTCCTCTGGATGTGAGCGGGACTCTCGTGTTTCCTCTCGAGTGGAGACGGGTATGTCGGGGAACTTCTTGAGTTGCAGCAAGGGTGTGAAGGACCCTTTGGAAGTTCCAGAGGGTTAGGTGTGATTAGCCTCGAGACGCTCTCAGGGAAATGGGCCTCATCTCGCCTGGAGGGAGAACATCCTAGGATTTTCTCGAGTTGGGCAGGTGCTCTCGACTTACGACGGGGACCTCCGGGACCCGCTCTGGGGCCTCAGAAAGCCCTCCCCATGCGAGTTGCTCAGGGGCCTCTCGGGATTCCTCTCCCGTCGATGCGGGGCCTAAGACCTTGTGTGGAGTCGGCTGCCGGAACCTGAGGATTCCTTCCAGTGCCTGAC
>NW_017190403.1:0-11307 GCF_001704415.2 Capra hircus | reverse complement strand
TCGCTCTGTCAGAGGTACAAAAACAGCAATTGAATGGATTTTCAAGCTCTTGCTAGGCTGCACCCTTTCAGGGCCCACTTTACTGAAACAGGTGCTCTGTGGCCCCTGGTTGGGTATGCAGGCTTCACAAACAGGGTGAGATCCTGTCCAAGCCAAGAATTTTCCTGAAAAGACCTAGGCTCACTAGAGCTCTCCTCCGGAGCAAAGGGGATAGAGGAGATGTATGGAGGAGTCTTTGCCTTTCCCTGTGAGTGTGGGGCTACTCCCTACGGCCCCAGGCTCAGAGATAACTGCCTCTAAGAAAGGAATGGCAAGAAGCGCTATTCTTGGAGGTTGGGACAGGGAGTTCGCAGCATGTGGGGAAAGAAAGACTTCTTCGGGGAAGAAGAGGCAACCACCGGGGGGTGTGTTTGCAAGCCTCTATTTGGAAGGAACAGGTTTGCTTATACAACTCAAGACCTCCAGATCTGCTCAGAGGACTGAAGTTCCAGAGACAGGGCCATGTATCTTCCCTTCCCTTTGAGATCCTTGCAAAGACATTCCTAGCAGATCGTGGGAGTGCCCATGAAGAAGCAAGCAGCGGGAGTGTGCTTGACATCACTGGCTGCCTACCTGGGCTCAGCTCCTCAAGGGGCCTTTCTCTCCTGGTAGGCCCTATGTCCCCTTTTGGAGAGGGTGGTACCCTCTTCCCTCCACACTGCCAAAGGTGGAGGTGGAGCAAACTCGTTCTCTCTGAGGTAAAAAAAAAAAAGACAAATTGGATGGATTTTTAAGGCTCTTGCTATGCTGCACCCCTCCAGGACCCACTCGAGCAAAAAGCAGTGCCCTGTGGCCCCTAGGTCAGGTATGCAAGGTTCACACACCGGGTGTGATCCTGTCAAAGCCAAGAATTTTCCTGACAGACCTAGGCTCACTAGAGCTCTCCTCCAGAGGAAAGGAGACAAAAAGACGTGTGTGTGGAGGTGGCTCTGCCTTTCCATCCCAATCTCAGGGATAACTGCCCTAAGAAAGGAACTGCTGCTGCTGCTGCTGTTAAGTTGCTTCAGTCGTGTTCAACTCTGTGCGACGCCATAGACGGTAGCCCACTAGGCTCCCCCGTCCCTGGGATTCTCCAGGCAAGAACAGTAAGTGGGTTGCCATTGCCTTCTCCAATGCATGAAAGTGAAAATGAAAGTGCAGTCGCTCAGTCGTGTCTGACCCTCAGCGACCCACGGACTGCAGCCTACCAGGCTTCTCCGTCCATAGGATTTTCTGAAAGGAACTGCAAGAAGCGCTTTCCAGGAGGCTGGGAAAGGGAGTTCGCAGGATGTGGGGAAAGAGAGCCTCCTTCGGGGAAGAATAGGCGGCCACTTGTTTTGTGTTGCAAACCTCTATTTGGAAGGAACAGGTTAGCTATATACAAAGGGAGACCTCCAGATCTGCTCAGAGGACCGAAGTTGCAGAGGCAGGTCGGTGTATTTTCCCTTCACTTTGCGATCCTTGCAAAGACATTCCTTGCTGATAGATGATTCAGCAAGGGCCTTTGAGACTGTTGTTTTCTTTCCTAGGTTCAAAGATTCCTTCAGTTCCTAATATAGATATCCTAGAAATTATCTGACATCCGTGAAAATCTGATATGTCCTGGTCAAATGCTGTCAGTTATAATTCCAGTTATCATATTAAAAGCATTTCAAGTCGCAGCAGTGACCAGATTACATTGTCAATTTCTATTTAATCAGTTTTAACCATGTCCTCTATGTTTCACACTGATGCCTTTGCAGAAATACTGCTACTTCAAGATATATGGAATATACTTTTTTAAGCTTACCGATAATTTGTTTGTTTGTTTGTTTGTCTTCTGGTAAGCTGGTACCAGATGGAATTTAGTCTCCTCTCTAGGTTAAGAGCACAAGTTTTCTTAGAATGCAATTTTTGATAACAGACTATGAGTTTCTTTACCTTTCATTGATTTATAATTGTTTTCATCATCTGTTTTTTTACTTCGGTAAAGTAAATAAGCCTTATTTAAGATTTTGGTACATGTAGGATGGACTAAGCTTTCCCCACTCTTGCAAGTTCCCTTAACCCTTCAGATTCTTCTTGTGGGACCAAGATCTCACTTTCCTCCAGAGGGACAATCCAAGCTTTTTATTAGTTGATCTGCCCCTGACATCAGAGTCCATTTGAGCATGAGTTGGCCTATAATTTAGGCATGAAACTATGACTACATAAAGAAAAGGTGACTTTATGATTCAGGGATGGCCATGATATGCCTTGCACTTCAGAGAAAATGGGTTAAAATGATTTTTTTTTCTTCAAAACTGCACAGCCAGTTCTTTCAGCATATGCAATTGAAAACACCTAGTCATTAGGTCAGTTTTCATTCCAATCCCAAAGAAAGGCAATGACAAAGAATATTCAAGCTGCTGCACAATTGCACTCATCTCACACACTAGTAAAGTAATGCTCAAAATTCTCCAAGTTCACATGAACTGTGAACTTCCAAATGTTCAAGAGGGATTTAAAAAAATGCAGAGAAACCAGAGATCAAACTGCCAACATCCACTGGATCATTGAAAAGCAAGAGAGTTCCAGAAAAAAAGACATCTATTTCTGCTTTATTGACTATGCCAAAGCCTTTGACTGTGTGGATCACAATAAACTGGGAAAAATTCTGAAAGAGATGGGAATACCAGACCACCTGACCTGTCTCTGAGAAACCTGTATGCAGGTCAGGAAGAAACAGTTCGAACTGGACATGGAACAACAGACTGGTTCTAAATAGGAAAAGGAATATGTCAAGGCTGTATATTGTCAGCCTGCTTATTTAACTTATATGCAGAGTACATCATGAGAAACACTGGGCTGGAGGAAGCACACGCTGGAATCCAGATTGCTGGGAGAAATATCAAGAATCTCAGATATGCAGACGACACCACCCTTATGGCAGAAAGTGTATAAGAACTAAAGAGTCTCCTGATGAAAGTGAAAGAGGAGAGTGAAAAAGTTAGCTTAAAGCTCAGCATTCGGAAAACTAAAATCATTGCATCCAGTCTCATCACTTCATGGCAAATAGATGGGAAAACATTGGAAACAGCAGCAGACTATTTTGGGGGGCTTGGAAATCACTGCAGGTGATGGCTGCCTCCATGAACTTAAAACATATTTATGACTTGGAAGAAAAGTGATGACCAAACTAGACAGCATATTAAAAAGCCGAGACGTTGCTTTGCCAACAAAGATCCATCCAGTCAAGGCTATGGTTTTCCATATGTCATGGATGGATATGAAAGATGTACTATAAAGAAAGTGACAGCTGAAAATTGGATGCTTTTGAACTGTGGGTGTTGGAGAAGATGCCTTGTAGTCGCTTAGATTACAAGGAGACGCAACACTCCATCCTAAAGGAAATCAGGTCTGAATATACATTGGAAGGACTAATACTGAACTGAAACTCCAAATACTGTGGCCATTTGATGTGAAGAGCTGACTCACTTGGAAGTTGCTTTGATTTGCCTGTGAGTGTGGGAGCCTCCCCTGGGCAAAGGGCCTCAGGGGTCATTGCCACTGAATCACGACCTCCAAGCAAGCGCATTCCAGCTGTGTGACATTCAGGAAGCCAGGAGACTGGGAAAACTATCTTCCTTAGAGGAAGGAAAGTCATCCACAGAGAGTGTGTTTTCAGGCCTCTCTTTGCAGCAAGTGTTTTTGCTTCTCAGACATCAGAGCTGCAGGCTTGCTCTGAGGGCCTCAATTGGCAGAGTCGGGCTGTGTGTCTCACTGCACTTTCCAAGCATTGCAGACACATTCCTAGGTTGGAGCAGTGCTTCCCATGAGAAAGAAGCCTCGGGAGTGTGTCTGAGGCGGGCTGAGTGCCATGCTAGGGTCACCTAGTCGAGGGCACCTTGCACATCCCAATGGGCCCAGGCGAGTAGCTATGGATCGGCCCTTCGGTTGAGATATCCAAAGCAGGGAACAAAGCTACTCTGTCAGAAGGAGGAAAACAGCAATGGATGGATTTTCAAGCAGTTGCTAAGTCACACCACGTTAGGGCTCCCCGGGAAAGAAAATGCAAATTTTGGCCTCTAGGCCCAGTATCCAGATGTGTGCACAGGATATTTTCCCCACAGGATCAGATGTTCCAGACAGACCTAAGCTCACTAGCTCTCTCCTGCAGAGGAAATGAAATATTGTTGCTGAACCACGAAAGATGCTGGGATTCTTGGCTTATGGAGGAGAAGAATTCAATCCAGGGCCCAAGACGAGGCTTGATTGCTCAGAGCTTTTGTGCAATAGAGTTTTATTAAAGGATAAAGGAGATAGAGAAAGCTTCTGACAGAGACATCACAAGGGGCAGAAAGCGTACCCCTTGCTAGTGTTGGTAATGGAGTTATATACTCTCCAATAAGTTATGACAACGAACAAAAGAATGTCTGGAGGTTGTAAAGACTCACTAGACCTACTCCCATAATTGACATTTTAAGATAACAGGATTAGCAGGAGGTTTTTTCCAGAGACGTCCTCAAGAAGGATGCATGATTGTTATATAATCCTAAGGAATGTAGAGGGAAAACAGTTTGTCCTTTCTTCCTCCTTGAGAATTCTAGACCCTCTCTCCTTGGGGACCCTTGAACTTCTTAGAAACCTGCCTTGGCAATGACTCTCTCAGAAACATGATTGAACAGCCGTTTGGAGCTTCCTTTGACTTTCCCTGGGAGGGAGGGAGGCCCTCCCTGAGCACAGGGCCTCAGGGGGCCATGGCCAATGAAAAAGAATCTCCCAGCAAGTGCTTTTCAGCCCTGTGTGGCTCTCAGCCCACAGGAGTCTGAGAAAACTCTCGTCTTCCTTGGAGGAAGGAAAGGCAGCCCAAGAGTGTGTTTTCAGGCTGTATCTTGCAGCAAGTGTTTTGGCTTGTTAGACAGAAGACCTGCAGGCCTGTTCCAACAGACTCAATGCCAGAATCAGGGTCTTGTGTCTCCCTGCAGTTTCCTGGCCTTGCAAACACATTCCTAGGTGAGAGCAGTCCTGCCCATGGGGAAGCAGGCTGCGGGAGTGTGTCTGAGGGGCCAGGTGTCATGCTGGGGTCACCTGGTCGAGGGCACCTTGCACCTCCAATGGACCCAGGCAAGGAGTTGGCAGGCCACCACCTTGCTTCTGAAATCCCAAAATGGGGAGCAAAGCTCGCTCTGTCAGAGGGAAGAAAACAGCAACAGGATGGATTTTCAAGCAGTTGCTAGGCTGTACTGGCGTTAGGGCTCCAAGGAAGGAAAATGCGAATTTTAGCCCCTACGACTGGTATCCAGGTGGGCTCCCAGGATGATTTCCCCGCAGGATCCAAGAACGTTCCAGACAGACCTGGGCTCACTAGCTCCCTCCTGCAGAGGAAACATGAGAGAACAGCTGTTTGGAGGTTGCTTTGACTTCCCCTGGGAGGGTAGGATCCCTCCCTGGGTGCAGGGCCTCAGGGGCCATTGCCGCTGAGAAATGCCTCTGAAGCCAGACCTTTGCAGCCTTGTATGACTCAGCACGGAGGAGACTGGAAAAGCTCTCTTCCTTGGAGGAAGGAAAGGCAGCCCCAGAGAGTGTGTTTTCACACCTGTATCTTGCAGCAAGTGTTTGGGCGTCTCAGACGTCAGACCTCCAGGCCTGCTCCAACGGCCTCAGTTCCAGAGTCAGGGCCGTGTGTCTCCTGCATTTTCTGAGCCTTGGGAACACATTCCTAGGTCAGAACAGTCCTGCCCATGGGGAAGGAGGCTGCGGGAGTGTGTCTGAGGGGGTCGAGTGCCATGCTGGGGTCAATAGACCCGGTACCTCCAATAGACCCAGGACAACAGCGGTGGGGCTCCCCCTGGCTTCCGAAATGCCAAAGCGAGAAGCAAAGCTAGCTCTATCAGAAGGAAGAAAAGAGCAATCGGATGGATGTTCAGGCTGTTGCTGGGCCGCACCACTTCAGGGTCCCCCCCGAGAGGAACAGGCGCCCTGTGGCCCCTAGGTCCGATATGCAGGTTAACACACAGGGTGTGTCCCCCATAGGAGCCAAGAATTTTCCTGACAGACCTAGGCTCACTAGAGCTCTCCTACAGGGCAAAAGGGGTAGAACAGACTGTGGATGTGACTCTGCCTTTCCCAGCGAGCATGGGGCCCTCCCTACGGCCCCGGGCTCCAGGGAAAATTGTCCCTGAAAAATGACCTCCAAGAAGCGCTTTTCCAGCAGGCTGGGATGCAGAGTTCACAGGATGCGGGGAAAGTGATCGTCCTTACAGGGAAGAAGAGGCAGCCACCCAGTGTGTGTTTGCAAGCCTGTATTTGGAAGAAACTGGTTAGCTTCTTCAAGGGGAGACCTCCAGGTCTGCTCAGAGGACCGAAATTCCAGAGGCAGCACCATGCATCTCCCCTGTCCTTTCTGAGCCTTGGAAAGACATTCCTAGCTTATAGCGGTATTGCTCATGAAGAAGCAGGATGCAGGAATGTGTCAGACATGACTGGGTGCCTTCCTGGGTTCAGCTCCGTGAGGGGCCTTTCCACTCAAAGTAGGTCCCATGCCTCCTTGGGGAGGAAGTGGGGCCCGCTTGCCTCCAAATTGCCAAGGCTGGAACAAAGGCTAGTTCTATCAGAGGTAAGAAAAGAGCAATTGGATGGATGTGGAAGCTGTTGCTGGGCCGCACTGCTTCAGGCCCCCCACCCCTCTGCCCCGAGAGAAACAGGCGCCCTGTGGCCCCTAGGTCCTGGATGCAGTTTCACACATAGAATGTGTCCCCATAGGAGCCAAGAATTTTCCTGACAGACCTAGGCTCACTAGAGCTCTCCTACAGAGCAAAGGGGATGGGACAGATGTGTGGCTGTGGCTCTGCCTTTCCCTGGGAGTGTGGAGCCGCTCCCTATGGCCCCGGGCTCCAGGGGAAATTGCCCCTGAATAATGACCTCCAAGAAGCGCTTTTCCAACTGGCTGAGACGTGGAGTTCTCAGGATACAGGGAAAGCGAGTGTCCTTCGGGGAAGCAAAGGCAGTCACCTGTTATCATAACTTACTAGAATAGTAGGTACCTTCTCCGGTTGGGCAGAGGCCTTCCCTACCTGATCTGAAAAAGAAAACGAAGTAGCTCGCTGATTTGAGAATAATTCCCAGACTTGGGTTTCCAACCAGTATAGAATCCGACAATGGCCCTGTCTTTGCAGCCCGCGTTAATTAACAGTTGTGAAGCTCTAAATATCAGTGGAAATTACATTACAGCATATAGGCCCCAGTGTTCTGGAATGGTGGAAAGAAACAACCAAACTCTTGAAGAGACACTTTCAAAATGGATCATAGAGACTGACTGTACATGGATGGGCTTGCTTCCGGCAGACTTACTCATATTACGGGTAACTGCACGTTCCCATAGTTGTTGTCCTTATGAAATTTTCTATGGGAGACCCCTCCCACAGTGAGGCAGGTGTTAGCAGATTTGCCACAAGTAAGGGGGTGGGATTTCACAGCAGATGGAACAATTAGGTAAGGTAATAAATCAGGTAACTAAGTTTGTATAAAAAAGAATATCATTCCCCCTTGAGGAACAGATTCATGAATTTGTGCTCAGTGATCAGGTGTGGCTCAATGACTGGAAACACAATTCCTTGGCCTGACATCGGAAAGGTCCTTATACTGTTGTTTTAGCCACAATTCTGAAAGAGATGGGAATACCAGACCACCTAACCTGCCTCTTGAGAAATCTGGATGAAGGTCAGGAAGCAACAGTTAGAGTAGGACATGGAACAACAGACTGGTTCCAAAAAGGAAAAGGAGTATGCAAAGGCTGTATATTGTCACCCTGTTTATTTAACTTCTATGCAGAGTACATCATGAAAAATGCTGGGATGGAAGATACATGAGCTGGAATCAAGATTGCCGGTAGAAATATCAATAAACTTAGATATGCAGATGACACCACCATTATGGCTGAATGTGAAGAGGAACGGGTATGTCGGGGAACTTCTTGAGTTGCAGCAAGGGTGTGAAGGACCCTTTGGAAGTTCCAGAGGTTAGGTGTGGTTAGTCTCGAGATGCCTCAGCGGAAATGGGCCTCATGTCGCCTGGAATGGAGAGGCTCCTGGATATTCCCGAGTTTCAGCAGGTGCTCTCGAGTTACGACGGGGACTTCAGGGACCCGCTCTGGCGGCCGCAGGAAACGCCAGTCATCATGCGTGTTGCTAGGGGGCCTCTCGTGATTGTCTCCCGTCGATGCCGGGGCCTAAGACCTTGTGTGGAGTCGGGGCCGGAAGCTGAGGATTCCTCTCCAGTGCTGACATGGATTTTGTGGTACTTCTCGAGTCTCCACAAGGGAGTCAGGCCTCGTCTCGAGTGGGGGCATGAGCGTGCCCTTTCCTCCCATGCTGTAGCAGCAGTGTCACGCTTCCCCATGCCTGGACCAAGGGATCTGTGGCTTTCCCTCGAGTCTTTTCCACTAGGCTTTCCAACAGGTCTGTCCCACGTGTGACGGTGGTGTGAGTCGATCCTCGGCATGAAGGCCAAGGCAGTGCAGGGAAAACAGGTTCCTGTGGAATGGACTGAGACATCTGGGTGAGTCTCGGAATGGTGGCACGACCCTGCAGTTCCTCTCCCCTTTCCTTTGGAGAGCGCCTCCTCTTGAGATGCGATGGGAATGCCGGGAATTCTTTCCCGACCAATCAGGGAAAGGATCGCTCATCTCGAGCTACGAGCCCGGAAACGGAGCTCCTCTGGATGTGGCCGGGACACTCGTGCTTCCTCTTGAGTGGAGACGGGTATGTCGGGAACTTCTTGAGTTGCAGCATGACTGTGAAAGACTCTTTGGAAGTTCCAGAGGTTAGGTGTTATTAGCCTCGAGACGCCTCAGTGGAAATGGGCCTCATCTCGCCTGGAGGGGAGAACTTCCTGGATTTTCTCGAGTGTGGCAGGTGCTCTAGAATTACGACGGGGACCTCAGGAACCCTCTCCGGTGTCCTGAGGAAAGGCCAGGCTCCATGCGAGTTGTTCGATGGCCTCTTGGGATTCCTCTCCCGTTGATGCCGGGGTCTGAGACCTTGTACGGAGTCGGTGCCGGAACCTGAGGATTCCTCTCCAGTGCTGACATGGATCTTGGGGGTACTACTGGAGTCTCCCGAGGGAAGTCAGTCCTCGTCTCGAGTGGGGCATGCACGTGCGCTTTCCTCCCGAGCTGTAGCAGCAGTGTCACGCTTCCCCTCGCGTGAATCAAGGGATCTGTGGCTTTCCCTCGAGGCTTTCTCACGAGGCTTTCCCACAGGGCTGTCCCACGTACCACCATGGTGTGAGTTGATCCCCAGCTTGAAAGTCGAGGCAGTGCAGGGAAAACAGGATTTCCTGGAATTGACTGAGACATCTGGGGGACTCTGGGAATGGTGGCATGACAGGGAGTTCCTCTCGCCTTTCCTGTGGAGAGTGACTCCCGAGAATTCTTTCGCTATCACGCTGGGAAAGGATCCCTCCTCTCGAGCTATGAGTCGGAAACGGGGCTCCTCTGGATGTGGGCGGGACTCTCGTGCCTCCTCTCGAGTGGAGACGGGGTATGTCGTGGGAACTTCTTGAGTTGCAGCAAGGGTGTGAAGGACCCTTTGGAAATTCCAGAGCTTAGGTGTGATTAGCCTCGAGACGCCCCAGCGGAAATGGGCCCATCTCTCCTGGAAGGGACAACCACCTGGATTTTCTCAAGTTGCGGCAGGTGCTCTCGACCTATGACGGGGACCTCAGGGAACCGCTCTGTTGGCCTGAGGAAATGCCAGTCCCCATGCGAGTTGCACGGTGGCCTCTCAGGTTTCCTCTCCCGTCGATGCCTGGGCCTAAGACCTTGTTTGGAGTCGGTGCCAGAACCAGAGGATTCCTCTCCAGTGCTGACATGGATCTTGGGTACTTCTGGAGTCTCCCCAGGGGAGTCAGTCCTCGTCTCGAGTGGGGCATGCACGTGTGCTTTCCTCCCGAGCTGTAGCAGCAGTGTCACGCTTCCCTTCGCGTGGATCAAGGGATCTGTGGCTTTCCCTCGAGGCTTTCCCACGAGACTTTCCCACGAGGCTTTCCCACAGGGCTGTCCCACGTGCCACCGTGGTGAAAGTCGACCCTGGGCTTGAAAGTCGAGGCAGTGCAGGGAAAACAGGTTTCCCTGGAATGGACTGAGACATCTGGGGGACTCTGGGAATGGTGTCACGACCCTGGACTTCCTCTCGCCTTTCCTGTGGAGAGCACCACCTCTTGAGATGCAACGGGAACGCCGGAAATTCTTTCCCCACCAAGCAGGGAAAGGATCCCTCCTCTCGAGCTAGGAGGCGGAAACGGGGCTCCTCTGGATGTGGGCGGGACTCTCGTACTTCCTCTCGAGTGTCGACGGGTATGTGGGGGAACTTCTTGAGTTGCAGGAAGGGTGTGAAGGACGCTTTGCAAGTTCCAGAGGTTAGGTGTGATTAGCGTCGAGATGCCTCAGTGGAAATGGGCCTCATCTCGCCTGGAGGGGAGAACCTCCTGAATTTTCTCGAGTTGCGGCAGGTGCTCTCGACTTACGACAGGGACCTCAGGGACCCGCTCTGGTGGACTCAGGAAAGGACAGTCCCCATGCAAGTTGCTCGGGGCCTCTCGGGATTCCTCTCCCGTCGATGCCGGGGCCTAAGACTTTGTGTGGAGTCGGTGCCGGAACCTGAGGTTTCCTAACAGTGCTGACATGGATCTTGGGGTACTTCTGAAGTCTCCCCAGGGAGTCAGTCCTCGTCTCGAGTGGGGGCATGCACGTGGCTTTCTCCCGAGCTGTAGCAGCAGTGTCACACTTCTTGGCGATTGGATCATGGTATCAGTGGCTTTCCCTGAAGGCTTTCCCTCGAGGCTTTTCCACGAGGCTTTCCCACAGGGCTGTCCCACGTGCCACCGTGGTGTGAGTTGATCCTCGGCTTGAAAGTCGAGGCAGTGCAGGGAAAACAAGTTTCCCTGGAATGGACTGAGACATCTGAGGGAATCTGGAATGGTGGCACGACCCTGGAGTTCCTCTCGCCTTTTCTGTGGAGAGCGCCTACTCTTGAGATGCGACGGGAATGCCGGAAATTCTTTCCCGACCACGCAGGGAAAGCATCCCTTCTTTCCAGCTATGAGGTGGAAACGGGGTCCTCCTCATGTGGGAGAGACTCTCGTGCTTCCTCTCGAGTGGAGACGGGCAGGTTGGGGAACTTCTTGAGTTGCAGCAAGGGTGAGAAGGACCCTTTTGGCAGTTCTAGAGGTTAGGTGTGATTAGCCCGAGATGCCTCAATGGAAATGGGCTCATCTCGCCTGGAGGAGAAACTCCTGGATATTCTAGAGTTGCTGCAGGTGCTCTCGACT
>NW_017190402.1:0-11311 GCF_001704415.2 Capra hircus | reverse complement strand
CTCTTGTGGCCTCAGGAAATCCAGTCCCCATGCGAGTTGCTCGGGGCCGCTCAGGATTCTCCCGTCGAAGCCGGGGCCTAAGGTCTTGTTTGGACTCGGTGCCGGAACCTGAGGATTCCTCTCGAGTGCTGACATGGATCTTGGGTTACTTTTGGAGTCTCCCCAGGAGAGTCAGTCCTCATCTCGAGTGGGGCATGCACGTGCGCTTTCCTCCGAGCAGTAGCTGCAGTGTAGCGCTGCCCTTCCGTGGATCAAGGGATCTGTGTCTTTCCCTCGAGACTTTCCACAGGGCTGTCCCACGTACCACCGTGGTGTGAGTCGATCCTCGGCTTGAAACTAGAGGCAGTGCAGGGAAAACAGGTTTCCCTGGAATGGACTGAGATTTCTGGGGGACTCTGGGAATGGTGGCACGACTGGGTTTCCTCTCGCTTTCCTGTCGAGAGCCGCCTCCTCTTGAGTAGCGACGGACGCGGGAATTATTTCCCCCCCACTCAGGGAAAGGATCCTCCTCTCGAGCTAGGCGGAAATGGGCTCCTCTGGTTGTGGGCGGACTCTCGCGCTTCCTCTCGAATGGAGAGGGTATGTCGAGCAACTCAGGAGTTGCAGCAAGGCTGTGAGGACCCTTTGGAAGTTCCAGATCTTAGATGTGATTAGCCTCAAGACGCTCAGCGGAAATGGGCCTCATCTCGCCTGGAGGGAGAACCTCCTGTACTTCCTCGAGTTGCGGCAGGTGCTCTTGACTTACGACGGGGACCTCAGGGACCCGCTCTGGTGGCTTCAGGAAAGGCCAGTCCCCATGGAGTTGCTCGGGGCCTCTCGGAATCCCTCCCGTCGATGCGGGTGTAAGACCTTGTGTGGAGTCGGTGCCTGAACCTGAGCATTCCTCTCCAGTGCTGACATTGATCTTGGGGTACTTCTGGAGTCTCTCCAGGGGAGTCAGTCCTCGTCTCGAGTGGGGGCATGCACGTGTGCTATCCTCCCCAGCTGTAGCAGAAATGTCGCGCTTCCCTTCGCGTGGATCAAGGGTTCTGTGGCTTTCCCTCGAGGCTTTCCCACGAGGCTTTCCCACGAGGCTTTCCCACAGGGCTGTCCCACGTGCCACCGTGGTGTGAGTCGATCCTCGCTTCAAAGTCGAGGCAGTGCAGGGAAAACAGGTTTCCCTGGAATGGACTGAGACATCTGGGGGACTCTGGGAATGGTGGCACGACCCTGGAGTCCCTCTCGCCTTTCCTGTGGAGAGCACCTCCTCTTGAGATGCGACGGGAACGCGGGAATTCTTTCCCGACCACGCAGGGAAAGGACCCCTCCTTTCGAGCTAGGAGGGGAAACTGGGCTCCTCTGGATGTGGGCGGGACTCACGTGCTTCCTCTCGAGTGGAGACGGGTATGTCGGGGAAATTCTTGAGTTGCAGCAAGGGTGTGAAGGACCCTTTGGACGTTCCAGAGGTTAGGTGTGATTAGCCACGAGACGCCTCAGCGGAAATGGGCCTCATCTCGCCTGGAGGGAGAACCTCCTGGATTTTCTCGAGTTGGGGCAAGTTCTCTCGATTTACGACGGGAAACTCAGGCACCCGCTTGGTGGCCTCAGGAAAGGCCAGTCCCCAGGCGAGTTGCTCCGGGGCCTCACGGGATTCCTCTCCCGTCGATGCCGGGGCCTAAGACTTTGTGTGGAGTCGGTGCCAGAAACTGAGGTTTCCTCTCCAGTGCTGACATGGACCTTGGGGAATTCTGGAGTCTTCCCAGAAGAGTCAGTCCTCGTCTCGAGTGGGGGCATGCACGTGCGCTTTCCTCCCGAGCTGGAGCAGTAATGTCACGCATCCCTTCGCGTGGATCAAGGGATCTGTGGCTTTCCCTCGAGGCTTTCCCACCAGGCTTTCCCACGAGGCTTTCCCACAGGGCTGTCCCACGTGCCACCGTGGTGTGAGTGGATCCTTGGCTTGAAAGTCGAGGCAGTGCAGGGAAAACAGGTTTCCCTGGAATGGACTGAGACATCTGGGAGGCTCTGGGATTGGTGGCACGACCCTGGAGTTCCTCTCGCCTTTCCTGTGGAGAGCGCCTCCTCTTGAGATGCGACGGGAACGCCAGGAATTCTTTCCCGACCACTCAGGGAAAGAATCCCTCCACTCGAGCTAGGAGGCGGAAACGGGGCTCCTCTGGATGTGGGCGGGTCTCTCGTGCTTCCTCTCGAGTGGAGACGGGTATGTCGGGAACTTCTTAAGTTGCAGCTAGGGTATGAAGGACCCTTTGGATGTTCCAGAGGTTAGATGTGATTAGCCTCGAGACGCCTCAGCGGAAATGGGCCTCATCTCGCCTGGAGGGGAGAACCTCCTGGATTTTCTCGAGTTGCAGCAGGTGCTCTCGACTTACGACGGGGACCTCAGGGACTCCCTCTGGTGGCCTCAGGAAAGGCCAGTCCCCATGCGAGTTGCTCGGGGGCCTCTCGGGATTCCTCTCCCGTCGATGCCGGGGCCTAAGACCTTGTGTGGAGTCGGTGCCGGAACCTGAGGACTCCTCTCCAGTGCTGACATGGATCTTGGGGTCCTTCTGGAGTCTCCCCAGGGGAGTCAGTCCTCGTCTCGAGTAGGGCATGCACGTGCGCTTTCCTCCCAAGGTTTAGCAGCAGTGTCACTATTCCTATCGCGTGGATCAAGGGATCTGTAGCTTTCCTTCGAGGCTTTCCCACGAGGCTTTCCCACGAGGCTTTCCCACAGGGCTGTCCCATGTGCCACCGTGGTGTGAATGCATCTTCGACTTGAAAGTCGAGGCAGTGCAGGGAAAACAGTTTTCCCTGGAATGGACTGAGACATCTGGGGGAATCTGGGAATGGTGGCACGACCCTGGAGTTCCTCTCGCCTTTCCTGTGGAGAGCGGCTCCTCTTGAGATGCGACGGGAACGCCGGAAATTCTTTCCCGAGCACGCAGGGAAAGGATCCCTCCTCTCGAGCTAGGAGGCGGAAACGGGGCTCCTCTGGATGTGGGCGGGACAATCGTGCTTCCTCTCGAGTGGAGACGGGTATGTCAGGGAACTTCTTGAGTTGCGGCAAGGGTGTGAAGGACCCTTTCGAAGTTCCATAGGTTACGTGTGATTAGCCTCGAGACGCCTCAGCGGAAATGGGCCTCATCTCGCCTGGAGGGGAGAACCTCCTGGATTTTCTCGAGTTGGGGCAAGTTCTCTCGACTTACGACGGGGAAACTCAGGCACCCGCTTGGTGGCCTCAGGAAAGGCCAGTCCCCAGGCGAGTTGCTCCGGGGCCTCACGGGATTCCTCTCCCGTCGATGCCGGGGCCTAAGACTTTGTGTGGAGTCGGTGCCAGAAACTGAGGTTTCCTCTCCAGTGCTGACATGGACCTTGGGGGAATTCTGGAGTCTTCCCAGAAGAGTCAGTCCTCGTCTCGAGTGGGGGCATGCACGTGCGCTTTCCTCCCGAGCTGGAGCAGTAATGTCACGCATCCCTTCGCGTGGATCAAGGGATCTGTGGCTTTCCCTCGAGGCTTTCCCACCAGGCTTTCCCACGAGGCTTTCCCACAGGGCTGTCCCACGTGCCACCGTGGTGTGAGTGGATCCTTGGCTTGAAAGTCGAGGCAGTGCAGGGAAAACAGGTTTCCCTGGAATGGACTGAGACATCTGGGAGGCTCTGGGATTGGTGGCACGACCCTGGAGTTCCTCTCGCCTTTCCTGTGGAGAGCGCCTCCTCTTGAGATGCGACGGGAACGCCAGGAATTCTTTCCCGACCACTCAGGGAAAGAATCCCTCCACTTGAGCTAGGAGGCGGAAACGGGGCTCCTCTGGATGTGGGCGGGTCTCTCGTGCTTCCTCTCGAGTGGAGACGGGTATGTCGGGAACTTCTTAAGTTGCAGCTAGGGTATGAAGGACCCTTTGGATGTTCCAGAGGTTAGGTGTGATTAGCCTCGAGACGCCTCAGCGGAAATGGGCCTCATCTCGCCTGGAGGGGAGAACCTCCTGGATTTTCTCGAGTTGCAGCAGGTGCTCTCGACTTACGACGGGGACCTCAGGGACCCACTCTGGTGGCCTCAGGAAAGGCCAGTCCCCATGCGAGTTGCTCGGGGGCCTCTCGGGATTCCTCTCCCGTCGATGCCAGGGCCTAAGATCTTGTGTGGAGTCGGTGCCGGAACCTGAGGATGCCTCTCCGGTGCTGACATGGATTCTGGGGGACTTCTGGATTCTCCCCAGGGGAGTCAGTCCTCGTCTCGAGTGGGGGCATGCATGTGCGCTTCCTCCCCTCCAGGCAAAATGAAGCCTATTTCCGGTGACACATCTCAAGGCTAAGCACACTTAAACTCTGGAACTTCCAAAGGGTCCTTCACACCGTTGCAGCAAATCAAGAAGTTCCCCGACATACCCGTCTCCACTGAAGTGGAAGCACGATAGTTCTGCCCGCATCCAGAGGAACCCCGTTTCCGCCTCATAGCTCGAGAGGAGGGATCCTTTCCCTGCGAGGTCGGGAAAGAATTCCCGGTGTTCCTGTCGCATCTCAAGTGGAGGCGTTCTCCACAGGAAAGGCGAGAGGAACTCCAGGGACATGCCACCATTCTCCGAGTCCCCCAGATGTCTCAGTCCATTCCAGGGAAACCTGTTTCCCTGCACTGACTCCACTTTCAAGCCGAGGATCGACTCACACCACTGTGGCACGTGGGACAGCCCTGTGGCAAAGCCTCGTCGGAAAGCCTCGTGGGAGAGCCTCGAGGGAAAGCCACAGATACCTTGATCCACGCGAAGGGAAGCGCGACACTGCTGCTACAGCTGGGGAGGAAAGCGCACGTGCATGCCCTCAACCGAGACGAGGACTGACTCCCCTGGGGAGACTCCAGCAGTACACCAAGATCCATGTCAGCACTGGAGAGGAATCCTCAGGTTACGGCACCGACTCTATGTAAGGTCTGAGGCCCCGGCATCGACGGGAGAGGAATCCGGAGAGGTCCCCGAGCAACTCGCATGGGGACTGGAATTTCCTGAGGCCACCAGAGCGGGTCCCTGAGGTCCCCATCGTAAGTCGAGAGCACCTACCGCAACTCGAGAATATCCAGGAGTTTCTCCCCTCCAGGCGAGATGAGGCCCATTTCCATTGAGGCATCTCGGGGCTAATCACACCTAACCTCTAGAATTGCCAAAGGGTCCTTCACACCCTTGCTGCAACTCAAGAAGTTCCCCGACATACCCGTCGACACTCGAGAGGAAGTACGAGAGTCCCGCCCACATCCAGAGGAGCCCCGTTTCCGCCTCCTAGTTCGAGAGGAGGGATCCTTTCCCTGCGTGGTGGGGAAAGAATTTCCGGTGTTCCCGTTGCATCTCAAGAGGAGGTGCTCTCCACAGGAAAGGCGAGAGGAAGTCCAGGGTCGTGACACCATTCTCAGAGTCCCCCAGATGTCTCAGTCCATTCCAGGGAAACCTCTTTTCCCTGCACTGCCTCGACTTTCAAGCCCAGGGTCGACTTTCACCACGGTGGCACGTGGGACAGCCCTGTGGGAAAGCCTCGTGGGAAAGTCTCGTGGGAAAGCCTCGAGGGAAAGCTACAGATCCCTTGATCCAGGCGAAGGGAAGCGTGACACTGCTGCTACAGCTCGGGAGGAAAGCACACGTGCATGCCCCCACTCGAGACGAGGACTGACTCCCCTGGGGAGACTCCAGAAGTACCCCAAGATCCATGTCAGCACTGGAGCGGAATCCTCTGGTTCTGGCACCGACTCCAAACAAGGTCTTAGGCCCCGGCATCGACGGGAGAGGAATCCTGAGAGGCCACCGTGCAACTCGCATGGGGACTGGCATTTCCTCAGGCCACCAGAGCGGTTCCCTGAGGTCCCCATCAAAGGTCGAGAGCACCTGCCGCAACTTGAGAAAATCCAGGTGGTTGTCCCTTCCAGGAGAGATGGGCCCATTTCCGCTGGGGCGTCTCGAGGCTAATCACACCTAACCTCTGGAAATTCCAAAGGGTCTTTCACACCCTTGCTGCAACTCAAGAAGTTCCCCGACATACCCGTCTCCACTCGAGAGGAGGCACGAGAGTCCCGCCCACATCCAGAGGAACCCCGTTTCCGTCTCATAGCTGGAGAGGAGGGATCCTTTCCCAGCGTGATCGCGAAAGAATTCTCGGGAGTCGCTCTCCACAGGAAAGGGGAGAGGAACTCCCTGTCATGCCACCATTCCCAGAGTCCCCCAGATGTCTCAGTCAATTCCAGGAAATCCTGCTTTCCCTGCACTGCCTCGACTTTCAAGCCGAGGATCAACTCACACCACGGTGGTACGTGGGACAGCCCTGTGGGAAAGCCTCGTGGGAAAGCCTTGAGGGAAAGCCACAGATCCCTTGATCCACGCGAAGGGAAGCGTGACACTGCTGCTACAGCTCGGGAGGAAAGCGCACGTGCATGCCCCCACTCGAGACGAGGACTGACTCCCTTCGGGAGACTCCAGTAGTACCCCAAGATCCATGTCAGCACTGGAGAGGAATCCTCAGGTTCCGGCACCGACTCCGTACAAGGTCTCAGACCCCGGCATCAACGGGAAAGGAATCCCGAGAGGCCATCGAACAACTCGCATGGGGACTGGCCTTTCGTCAGGACACCGGAGAGGGTCCCTGAGGTCCCCGTCGTAAGTCGAGAGCACCTGCCGCAACTCGGTAAAATCCAGGCGGTTCTCTCCTCCAGGCGAGATGAGGCCCGTTTCCCCTGAGGTGTCTCGAGGCTAATCACACGTGACCTCTAGAACTTCCAAAGAGTCTTTCACAGTCATGCTGCAACTCGAGAAGTTCCCCGACATACCCGTCTCCACTCAAGAGGAAGCACGAGTGTTCTGGCCACATCCAGAGGAGCTCCGTTTCCGGCTCGTAGCTCGAGATGAGCGATCCTTTCCCTGATTGTTCGGGAAAGAATTCCCGGCATTCCCATCGCATCTCAAGAGGAGGCGCTCTCCAAAGGTAAGGGGAGAGGAACTGCAGGGTCGTGCCACCATTCCGAGACTCACCCAGATGTCTCAGTCCATTCCACAGGAACCTGTTTTCCCTGCATTGCCTTGGCCTTCATGCCGAGGATCGACTCACACCACCGTCACACGTGGGACAGCCCTGTGGGAAAGCCTAGTGGGAAAGACTCGAGGGAAAGCCACAGATCCCTTGGTCCAGGCATGGGGAAGCGTGACACTGCTGCTACAGCATGGGAGGAAAGGGCACGCTCATGCCCCCACTCGAGACGAGGCCTGACTCCCTTGTGGAGACTCGAGAAGTACCACAAAATCCATGTCAGCACTGGAGAGGAATCCTCAGCTTCCGGCCCCGACTCCACACAAGGTCTTAGGCCCCGGCATCGACGGGAGAGGAATCACGAGAGGCCCCCTAGCAACACGCATGATGACTGGCGTTTCCTGCGGCCGCCAGAGCGGGTCCCTGAAGTCCCCATCGTAACTCGAGAGCACCTGCTGAAACTCGGGAATATCCAGGAGCCTCTCCATTCCAGGCGACATGAGGCCCATTTCCGCTGAGGCATCTCGAGACTAACCACACCTAACCTCTGGAACTTCCAAAGGGTCCTTCACACCCTTGCTGCAGCTCAAGAAGTTCCCCGACATACCCGTTCCTCTTCACATTCAGCCATAATGGTGGTGTCATCTGCATATCTAAGTTTATTGATATTTCTACCGGCAATCTTGATTCCAGCTCATGTATCTTCCATCCCAGCATTTTTCATGATGTACTCTGCATAGAAGTTAAATAAACAGGGTGACAATATACAGCCTTTGCATACTCCTTTTCCTTTTTGGAATCAGTCTGTTGTTCCATGTCCTACTCTAACTGTTGCTTCCTGACCTTCATCCAGATTTCTCAAGAGGCAGGTTAGGTGGTCTGGTATTCCCATCTCTTTCAGAATTGTGGCTAAAACAACAGTATAAGGACCTTTCCGATGTCAGGCCAAGGAATTGTGTTTCCAGTCATTGAGCCACACCTGATCACTGAGCACAAATTCATGAATCTGTTCCTCAAGGGGGAATGATATTCTTTTTTATACAAACTTAGTTACCTGATTTATTAGCTTACCTAATTGTTCCATCTGCTGTGAAATCCCACCCCCTTACTTGTGGCAAATCTGCTAACACCTGCCTCACTGTGGGAGGGGGTCTCCCATAGAAAATTTCATAAGGACAACAACTATGGGAACGTGCGGTTACCCGTAATATGAGTAAGTCTGCCGGAAGCAAGCCCATCCATGTACAGTCAGTCTCTATGATCCATTTTGAAAGTGTCTCTTCAAGAGTTTGGTTGTTTCTTTCCACCATTCCAGAACACTGGGGCCTATATGCTGTATGTAATTTCCACTGATATTTAGAGCTTCACATACCTGTTAATTAACGCGGCTGCAAAGACAGGGCCATTGTCGGATTCTATACTGGTTGGAAACCCAAGTCTGGGAATTATTTCTCAAATCAGCGAGCTACTTCGTTTTCTTTTTCAGATCAGGTAGGGAAGGCCTCTGCCCAACCGGAGAAGGTACCTACTATTCTAGTAAGTCATGATAACAGGTGACTGCCTTTGCTTCCCCGAAGGACACTCGCTTTCCCTGCATCCTGAGAACTCCACGTCTCAGCCAGTTGGAAAAGCGCTTCTTGGAGGTCATTATTCAGGGGCAATTTCCCCTGGAGCCCGGGGCCATAGGGAGCGGCTCCACACTCCCAGGGAAAGGCAGAGCCACAGCCACACATCTGTCCCATCCCCTTTGCTCTGTAGGAGAGCTCTAGTGAGCCTAGGTCTGTCAGGAAAATTCTTGGCTCCTATGGGGACACATTCTATGTGTGAAACTGCATCCAGGACCTAGGGGCCACAGGGCGCCTGTTTCTCTCGGGGGCAGAGGGGTGGGGGGCCTGAAGCAGTGCGGCCCAGCAACAGCTTCCACATCCATCCAATTGCTCTTTTCTTACCTCTGATAGAACTAGCTTTGTTCCAGCCTTTGGCAATTTGGAGGCAAGCGGGCCCCACTTCCTCCCCAAGGAGGCATGGGACCTAATTTGAGTGGAAAGGCCCCTCACGGAGCTGAACCCAGGAAGGCACCCAGTCATGTCTGACACATTCCTGCATCCTGCTTCTTCATGAGCAATACCGCTATAAGCTAGGAATGTCTTTCCAAGGCTCAGAAAGGACAGGGGAGATGCATGGTGCTGCCTCTGGAATTTCGGTCCTCTGAGCAGACCTGGAGGTCTCCCCTTGAAGAAGCTAACCAGTTTCTTCCAAATACAGGCTTGCAAACACACACTGGGTGGCTGCCTCTTCTTCCCTGAAGGACGATCACTTTCCCCGCATCCTGTGAACTCTGCATCCCAGCCTGCTGGAAAAGCGCTTCTTGGAGGTCATTTTTCAGGGACAATTTTCCCTGGAGCCCGGGGCCGTAGGGAGGGCCCCATGCTCGCTGTGAAAGGCAGAGTCACATACACAGTCTGTTCTAACCCTTTTGCCCTGTGGGAGAGCTCTAGTGAGCCTAGGTCTGTCAGGAAAATTCTTGGCTCCTATGGGGACACACCCTGTGTGTTAACCTGCATATCGGACCTAGGGGCCACAGGGTGCCTGTTCCTCTCGGGGGGGACCCTGAAGTGGTGCGGACCAGCAACAGCCTGAACATCCATCCGATTGCTCTTTTCTTCCTTGTGATACAGCTAGCTTTGCTTCTCGCTTTGGCATTTCGGAAGCCAGGGGGAGCCCCACCGCTGTTGTCCTGGGGTCGATTGGAGGTACCGGGTCTATTGGACCCCAGCATGGCACCCGACCCCCTCAGACACACTCCCGCAGCCTCCTTCCCCATGGGCAGGACTGTTCTGACCTAGGAATGTGTTCCCAAGGCTCAGAAAATGCAGGGAGACACACGGCCCTGACTCTGGAACTGAGGCCATTGGAGCAGGCCTGGAGGTCTGACGTCTGAGACGCCAAACACTTGCTGCAAGATACAGGTGTGAAAACACACTCTCTGGGGCTGCCTTTCCTTCCTCCAAGGAAGAGAGCTTTTCCAGTCTCCTCCGTGCTGAGTCATACAAGGCTGGAAAGGTCTGGCTTAGAGGGCATTTCTCAGCGGCAATGGCCCCTGAGGCCCTGCACACAGGGAGGGATCCTACCCTCCCGGGGAAGTCAAAGCAACCTCCAAACAGCTGTTCTATCATCTTTCCTCTGCAGGAGGGAGCTAGGGAGCCCAGGTCTGTCTGGAACGTTCTTGGATCCTGCGGGGAAATCATCCTGGGAGCCCACCTGGATACCAGTCGTAGGGGCTAAAATTCGCATTTTCCTTCCTTGGAGCCCTAACGCAGTACAGCCTAGCAACTGGTTGAAAATCCATCCTGTTGCTGTTTTCTTCCCTCTGACAGAGCGAGCTTTGCTCCCCATTTGGGGATTTCAGAAGCAAGGTGGTGGCCTGCAACTCCTTGCCTGGGGTCCATTGGAGGTGCAAGGTGCCCTCGACCAGGGTGACCCCAGCATGACACCTGGCCCCCTCAGACACACTCCCGCAGCCTGCTTCCCCATGGGCAGGACTGCTCTCACCTAGGAATGTGTTTGCAAGGCCAGGAAACTGCAGGGAGACACAAGACCCTGATTCTGGCATTGAGTCTGTTGGAACAGGCCTGCAGGTCTTCTGTCTAACAAGCCAAACACTTGCTGCAAGATACAGGCCTGAAAACACACTCTTGGGCTGCCTTTCCTTCCTCCAAGGAAGAGAGTTTTCTCAGACTCCTGTGGGCTGAGAGCCACACAGGGCTGAAAAGCACTTGCTGGGAGATTCTTTTTCATTGGCCATGGCCCCTGAGGCCCTGTGCTCAGGGAGGGCTCCCTCCCTCCCAGGGAAAGTCAAAGGAAGCTCCAAACGGCTGTTCAATCATGTTTCTGAGAGAGTCATTGCCAAGGGCAGGTTTCTAAGAAGTTCAAGGGTCCCCAAGGAGAGAGGGGTCTAGAATTCTCAAGGAGGAAGAAAGGACAAACTGTTTTCCCCTCTACATTCCTTAGGATTATATAACATCATGCATCCTTCTTGAGGACGGTCTCTGGAAAAACCTTCTGGCTAATCTGTTATCTTAAAATGTAATTATGGGAGTAGGTCTAGTGAGTCTTTACAACCTCCAGACATTCTTTTGTTCGTTGTCATAACTTATTGAGAGTATATAACTCCATTACCAACACTAGCAAGGGGGTACGCTTTCTGCCCTTGTGATGTCTCTGTCAGAAGCTTTTCTCTATCTCCTTTATACTTTAATAAACTCTATTGCACAAAAGCTCTGAGCAATCAAGCCTCGTCTTGGGCCCTGGATTGAATTCTTCTCTCATAAGCCAAGAATCC
>NW_017190401.1:0-11311 GCF_001704415.2 Capra hircus | reverse complement strand
TCAGTCCAATTCAGAGGAACCTGTTTTCCCTGCACTGCCTCGTCTTTCACGCTGAGGATCAACTCACAACCACGGTGGCACGAGGGAAAGCCCTGTGAGAAAGCCTCGTGGGAAAGCCTCCAGGGAAAGCCACAGATCCCTTGATCCACACGACGGGAAGCGTGACCCTGCTGCTACAGCTCGGGAGGAAAGCACACGTGCGTGCCCTCACTTGAGAGGAGGATTGACTCTCCAGGTGAGACTCCAGAAGAACCCCAATATCCATGTCAGCACTGCAGAGGAAACCTCAGGTTCCGGCCCGAATCACACAAGTTGTTCGGGCCGGCATCAACAGGAGAGTTATCAAGAGAAGCCCCCAGCATCTGGCATGGACTGGACTTTGATGAAGTCACCAGAGCGGGTCTCTGAGGTCCCCGTCGTAAGTCGGGAGCACCTGCCGCAACTCGAGAAAATCCAGGAGGTTCTCCCCTCCAGGCGAGATGAGGCCCATTTCCAATGAGGTGTCTCGAGGCTAATTACATCTAATCTCTGGAACTTCCAAAGGGTCCTTCACACCCTTGCTGCAACTCAAGAAGTTCCCCGACATTCCCATCTCCACTCGAGAGGAAACACGAGGGTCCTGCCCACATCCAGAGTAGCCCCGTTTCATCCTCCTAGCTAGAGATGAGGGATCCTTTCCCTGCTTGGTCGGGAAAGAACTTCCGGCATTCCCGTCGCATCTCAGGTGGGAGCGCTCTCCACAGGAAGGAGAGAGGAACTCCATGGTCATGCCACCATTCCAAGCGTCCCCAGATGTCTCAGTCCATTCCAGAGGATCTTGTTTTTACAGAGTGCTTAAACTTTCATGCCGAGGATCGCCTCACACCACGGTGGCACGGGGGACAGCCCTGTGGGAAAGCCTCGTGGGAAATCCTCTAGGAAAAGCCTAGAGGAAAAGCCACAGATCCATTGATCCACGCGAACGGGAAGCATGACACTGCTGCTACAGCTCGGGAGGAAAGAGCATGCACATGCCCCCACTCGAGACGAGGACTGATTCCCCTTGGGAGACTTCAGAAGTATCCCCAAAACATGTCAGCACTGGAGAGGAATACTCAGGTTCTGGCCCCCAGTCCACCGAAGGTCTTGGGCCCCGGCATCTACCGGTGAGGAATCCCGAGAGGCCCTCTAGCAACTCGCATGGGGACTGGTCTTCCTAAGGCCAACAGAACGGGTCCCTGAGGTCCCCGTCGTAAGTCGAGAGCACCTGCCACAACTCGAGAAAATGAAGGAGATTCTCCCCTTCAGGCGAGATGAGGCCCATTTCCACTGAGACGTCTCGAGGCTAATCACACCTAACCTCTGGAACTTCCAAAGGGTCCTTCACACCCTTGTTGCAACTCAAGAAGATCCAGAAGAGACCCGTCGCCACTACATAGGAATCACCAGGGTACCACCCACATCCAGAGGAGCCCCAATTCCCCCTCCTAGCTCAATGTGAGGGATGCTTTCCCTGATTGGCCGGGAAAGAATTCCTGTCGTACCTGTCGCATCTCAAGAGGAGGCACGCTCCACAAGAAAGGTGAGAGGAACTCCAGGGTCGTTCCACCATTCCAAGAGTCCCCCAGATGACTCAGTCCTTTCCAGAGGAACTTGTTTACCCTGCACTGCCTCGACGTTCACGCGGAGGACCGACTCACACGATGGTGGCACGTGGGACAGCCCTGTGGGAAAGCCTCGTGGGAAAGCCAAGTGGGAAAGCCTCGAGGGAAAACAAGAAACCCTTTGATCAACCCAACGGGAAAATTGACTCTGCTCCTAATGCTCGGGAGAAAAGCGCACGTGCATGCCCCCATTGGAGACGAAGATGACTCCCCTGTGGAGACTCCAGTAGTACCCCAAGATCCATTTCAGCACTGGAGAGGAAACCTCAGGTTCGGGCACCGATTCCAAAAAAGGTCTTAGGCCCCGTCATCGACCGGAGAGGAATCCCGAGAGGCCCCTTAGCAACTCGCAAGTCGACTGGCATTACCTGAGCGGACCAGAGCGGGTTACATAAGTCCCGGTCGTAACTGGAGAGCACCTGCTGAAACTCGAGAAAACCCAGGAGGTTCTCCCCTGCAGTCGAGATGAGGCCCATTTCCGCTGAGACGTCTCGAGTCTAATCACACCTAACCTCTGGAACTTCCAAAGGGTCCTTCACACCCTTGCTGCAACTCAAGAAGATCCCCTACATACCTCTCTCCACTCGAGAGGAAGAACGAGAGTCCCGCCCACATACAGAGGAGCCCCGTTTCCGCCTCCTAGCTCGAGAGGAGGGATCCTTTCCCTGCATGGTCAGGAAAGAACTCCCGGCGTTCCTGTCTCATCTCAAGAGGAGGCGCTCTCCACAGGAAAGGCGAGAGGAACTCCAGGGTCGTGCCACCATTCCCAGAGTCCCCCAGATGTCTCAGTCCATTCCAGGGAAACCTGTTTTCCCTGCACTGCTTCGACTTTCAAGCCGAGGATCGACTCACACCACGGTGGCACGTGGGACAGCCCTGTGGGAAAGCCGCGTGGGAAAGCCTCCTGGGAAAGCCTCGAGGGAAAGCCACAGATCCCTTGATCCAAGGGAAGGGAAGCGTGACAGTTCTGCTACAGTCTCGGGAGGAAAGCGAACGTGCATGCCCCCACTCGAGACGAGGACTGACTCCCCTGGGGAGACTCCAGAAGTACCGTAAGATGCATGTCAGCACTGGAGAGGAATCCTCAGGTTCCGGCACCAACTCCACACAAGGTCTTAGGCCCCGGCGTCGAAGGGAGAGGAATCCCGAGAGGCCCCCGAGCAACTCGCATGGGGACTGGCCTTTCCTGAGGCCACCAGAGCGGGTCCCTGAGGTCCCCGTCGTAAGTCAAGAGCACCTGCCGAAACTCGAGAAAATCCAGGAGGTTCTCCCCTCCAGGCGAGATGAGGCCCATTTCCGCTCAGGCGTCTCGAGGCTAATCACACCTAACCCCTGGAACTTCCAAAGGGTCCTTCACACCCTTGCTACAACTCAAGAAGTTCCCCAACATACCTGACTCCACTCGAGAGGAAGCACGAGAGTCCCGCCCACATCCAGAGGAGCCCCGTTTCCGCCTCGTACCTCGCGGTCAGGTATCCTTTCCCTGTATGTTCCGGAAAGAATTCCCGGTGTTCCCGTCGCATCTCAAGAGGAGGCGCTCTCCACAGGAAAGGCGAGAGAAACTCCAGTGTCGTGCCATCATTCCAAGAGTCCCCCAGATATCTCAGTGTGCCGGGGTCCAGCCCCGCTGGATCCAGGGAATTCGATGGATGGACGGCGTTGACGTGGAAAGTCTTGTGTATTTATTAATGTAAGATGAGATTAAGAAATTATAGGGTAGTAAGAAGATTAACTGGAGGAAAAAGGCTGAATAGCTAGGTTTACGCGGAAGGCCAATAAAATTCCCGACAAGGAATTTTCTGGGGGACTCTGGGAATGGTGGCAAGACCCTCGAGTTCCTCTTGCCTTTCCTGTGGAGAGCGCCTCCTCATTGAGATGCGCCGGGAACGCCGGGAATTCTTTCCCGACCACGCAGGGAAAGGATCCCTCCTCTCGAGCTAGGAGGCGGAAACGGGGCTCCTCTGGATGTGGGCGGGACTCTCGTGCTTCCTCTCGAGCGGAGACGGGTATGTCGGGGAACTTCTTGAGTTGCAGCAAGGGTGTGAAGGACCCTTTGGAAGTTCCAGAGGTTAGGTGTGATTAGCCTCGAGACGCCTCAGCGGAAATGGGCCTCATCTCGCCTGGAGGGGAGAACCTCCTGGATTTTCTCGAGTTGCGGCAGGTGCTTTCGACTTACGACGGGGACCTCAGGGACCCAGCTCTGGTGGCCTCAGGAAAGGCCAGTCCCCATGCAAGTTGCTCGGGGGCCTCTCGGGATTCCTCTACCCTCGATGCCTGGGGCCTAAGATCTTGTGTGGAGTCGGTGCCGGAACCTGAGGATTCCTCTCCAGTGCTGACATGGATCTTGGGGTACTTCTGGAGTCTCCCCAGGGGAGTCAGTCCTCGTCTCGATTGGGGGCATGCACGTGCGCTTTCCTCCCGAGCTGTAGCAGCCAGTGTCAGGCTTCCCTTCGCGTGGATCAAGGGATCTGTGGCTTTCCCTCCAGGCTATCCCACCAGGCTTTCCCACGAGGCTTTCCCACAGGGCTGTCCCACGTGCCACCGTAGTGTGAGTTGATTCTCGGCTTGAAAGTCGAGGCAGTGAAGGGAAAACAGGTTTCCCTGGACTGGACTGAGACATCTGGGGGACTCTGGGAATGGTGGCACGACCCTGGAGTTCCTCTCGCCTTTCCTGTGGAGAGCGCCTCCTCTTGAGATGCGACGGGAACGCCGGGAATTCTTTCCCGACCAGGCAGGGAAAGGATCCCTCGTCTCAAGCTATGAGGCGGAAACGGGGCTCCTCTGGATGTGGGCGGGACTCTGGTGTTTCCTCTCGAGTGGAGACGGGTATGTCGGGGAACTTCTTGAGTTGCAGCAAGGGTGTGAATGACACTTTGGAAGTTCCAGAGGGTAGATGTGATTAGCCTCGAGACGCCTCAGCGGAAATGGGCCTCATCTCGCCTGGAGGGTGGAACCTCCTGGATTTTCTGGACTTGCGGCAGGTGATCTCGACTTACGACTGGGACCTCAGGGACCCGCTCTGGTGGCCTCAGGAAAGGCCAGTCCCCATGTGAGTTGCTCGGGGGCCTCTCGGGATTCCCTTCCGTCGATACCGGGGCCTAAGACATTGTGTGGAGTCGGTGCCCGGAACCTGAGGATTCCTCTCTAGTGCTGAAATGGATCTTCGGGTACTTCTGGAGTCTCCCCAGAGGAGTCAGTCCTCGTCTCGAGTGGGGGCATGCACGTTCGATTTCCTCCCGAGCTGTAGCAGCAGTGTCACGCTTCCCTTCGCATGGATCAAGGGATCTGTGGCTTTCCCACGAGGCTTTCCCACAGGGCTGTCCCACGTGCCACCGTGGTGTGAGTCGATCCTCGGCTTGAAAGTCGAGGCACTGCAGGGAAAAGAGGTTTCCCTGGAATGGACTGAGACATCTGGGGGACTCTGGGAATGGTGGCACGACCCTGGAGTTCCTCTCGCCTTTCCTTTGGAGAGAGCCTCCTCTTGAGATGCGACGGGAACGCGGGGAATTCTTTCCCGACCACGCAGGGAAAGGATCCCTCCTCTTGAGCTAGGAGGCAGTAACGGTTCTCCTCTGAATGTGGGCGGGACTCTCGTGCTTCCTCTCGAGTGGAGACGGGTAAGTCGGGGAACTTCTTGAGTTGCAGCAAGGGTGTGAAGGACCCTTTGGAAGTTCCAGAGGTTAGGTGTGATTAGCCTCGAGATCGCCTCAGCGGAAATGGGCCTCACCTCGCCTGGAGGGGAGAACCTCCTGGATTTTCTCGAGTTGCGGCAGGATGCTCTCGACTTAAGACTGGGTCCTACAGGGACCCGCTCTGGTGGCCTCAGGAAAGGCCAGTCCCCATGCGAGTAGCTCGGGGGCCTCTCGGGATTCCTCTCCCGTCGATGCCGGGGCCTAAGACCTTGTGTGGAGTGTGTGCCAGAACCTGAGGATTCCTCTCCAGTGCTGACATGGATCTTGGGGTAATTCTGGAGTCTCCCCAGGGGAACCAGTCCTCGTCTCGAGTGGGAGCATGCACGTGCGATTTCCTCCCGAGCTGTAGCAGCAGTGTCACTCTTCCCTTAGCAGTTGATCAAGGGATCTGTGGCTTTCCCTCGAGGCTCTCCCACGAGGCTTTCCCACAGGGCTGTCGCACGTGCCTCCGTGGTGTGAGTGGATCCTCGGCTTGAAAGTCGAGGCAGTGCAGGGGAAACAGGTTTCCCTGGAATGGACTGAGACATCTGGGGGACTCAGGGAATGGTGGCACGACCCTGGAGTTCCTGTAGCCTTTCCTGTGGAGAGCACCTCCTCTTGGGATGCGATCGGGAACGCAGGGAATTCTTTCCCGAACACTCAGGGTAAGGATCCCTCCTCTCGAGCTAGGAGGCGGAAACGGGGCTCCTCTGGATGTGGGCGGGACTCTCGGCTTCCTCTCGAGTGGTGACGGGTATGTCGGGGAACTTCTTGAGTTGCAATAAGGGTGTGAAGGACCCTTTGGAAGTTCCAGAGGTTAGGTGTGATTAGCCTCGAGACGTCTCAGCGGAAATGGGCCTCATCTCGCCTGGAGGGGAGAACCTCCTGGATTTTCTGGAGTTGCGGCAGGTGCTCTCGACTTACGACGGGGACCTCATGGACCCGCTCTGGTGGCCTCAGGAAAGGCCAGTCCCCATGCGAGTTGCTCGGGGGCCTCTCGGGATTCCTCTCCCGTTAATGCCGGGGCCTAAGACCTTGTGTGGAGTCGGTGCCGGAAACTGAGGATTCCTCTCCAGTGCCGACATGTATCTTGGTGAACTCCTGGAGTCTCCCCAGTGGAGTCAGTCCTCGTCTCGAGTGGGGGCATGCACGTGAGCTTTCCTCCCGAGCTGTAGCAGCGGTGTCACTCTTCCCTTCGCGTTGATCAAGGGATCTGTGGCTTTCCCTCGAGGGTTTCCCAGGAGGCTTTCCCACGACGCTTTCCCACAGGGCTGTCCAACGTGCCACCGTGGTGGGAGTCGATCCTCGGCTTGAAAGTCGAGGCAGTGCAGGGAAAACACGTTTCCCTGGAATGGACTGAGACATCTGGGGGACTCAGGTAATGGTGGCACGACCCTGGAGTTCCTCTCGCCTTTCCTGTGGAGAGCGCCTCCTCTTGAGATTCCTCTCCCGTCGATGCCGGGGCCTAAGACCTTGTGTGGAGTCGGTGCCGGAACCTGAGGATTCCTCTCCAGTGCTGAAATGGATCTTGGGGAAATTGTGGACGTCCTCTTCTCGAGTGGGGTCATACAAGTGCGCTTTACTATCGAGCTGTAGCAGCAGTGTAACGCTTCCCTTCGCGTGGATTAAGGAATCTGTGGCTTTCCCTTGAGGCTTTCCCAGGAGGCTTTCCCACAGGGCTGTCCCACGTGCCACCGTGGTGTGTGTCGATCTTCGGCTTCAAAGTCGAGGCAGTGCAGGGAAAACAGGTTTCCCTGGAATGGACTGAGACATCTGGGGGACTCTGGGAATGGTGGCACCACCCTGGAGTTCCTCTCACCTTTCCTGTGGAGAGCGCCTCCTCTTGAGATGCGACGGAAACGCCGGGAAATCTTTCTCGACCACGCAGGGAAAGGATCCCTCCTCTCGAGCTAGGTGGCAGAAAAGGGTCTCCTCGGATGTGGGCGGGACTCTCGTGCTTCCTCTCGAGTGGAGACGGGTAAGTCGGGGAACTACTTGAGTTGAAGCAAGGCTGTGAAGGACCCTTTGGAAGTTCCAGTGGTTAGGTGTTATTAGCCTCGAGACGCCTCAGCGGAAATGGGCCTCATCTCGCCTGGAGGGGAGAAGCTCCAGGATTTTCTCGAGTTGCGGCAGGTGCTCTCGACTTACGACTGGGACCTAAGGGACCCGCTCTGGTGGACTCAGTAAAGGCCAGTCCCCATGCGAGTTCCTTGGGGGCCTCTCGGAATTCCTCTCCCGTCGATGCTGGGGCCTAAGACCTTGTGTGGAGTCGGTGCCGGTACCTGAGGATTCCTCTCCAGTGCTGACATGGAACTTGGGCTACTTTAGGAGTCTCCCCAGGGGAGTCAGTCCTCGTCTCGAGTGGGGGCATGCACGTGCGCTTTCCTCCCTAGCTGCAGCAGCAGGGTCGCGCTTCCCTTCGCGTGGATCAAGGGATCTGTGGCTTTCCCTCGAGGCTTTCCCACGAGGCTTTCCCACAGGGCTGTCCCACGTGCCACCGTGGTGTGAGTCGATCCTCGGCTTCAAAGTCGAGGCAGTGCAGGGAAAACAGATTTCCCTGGAATGGACTGAGACATCTGGGGGACTCTGGGAATGGTGGCACGACCCTGGAGTTCCTCTCGCCTTTCCTGTGGAGAGCACCTCCTCTTGAGATGCAACGGAAACGCGGGGAATTCTTTCCCCACCTCGCAGGGAAAGGATCCCTCCTCTCGAGCTCGGAGGCGGAAACAGGTCTCCTCTGGATGTGGGCGGGACTCTCGTGCTTCCTCTCGAGTTTAGACGGGTATGTCGGGGAACTTCTTGAGTTGCAGCAAGGGTGTGAAGGACCCTTTGGAAATTCCAGATGTTAGATGTGATTAGCCTCCAGACGCCTCAGCGGAAATGGGCCTCATCTCGCCTGGAGGGGAGAACCTCCTGCATTTCCTCGAGTTGTGGCAGGTGCTCTCAACTTACGACAGGGACCTCACGGACCCGCTCTGGTGGCCTCAGGAAAGGCCAGTCCCCTTGCGAGTTGTTCGGGGGCCTATCGGGATTGCTCTCCCGGTGATGCCGGGGCCTAAGATCTTGTGTGGAGTCGGTCCCGGAACCTGAGGATTCCTCTCCAGTGCTGACATGGAACTTGGGGTACTTCTGGTGTCTCCCCAGGGGAGTCAGTCCTCACCTCGAGTGAGGGCATGCACGTGCGATTTCCTCCCGAGCTGTAGCAGCAGTGTCACGCTTCCCTTCGCGTGGATCAAGGGATCTGTGGCTTTCCCTCGAGGCTTTCCCAGGAGGCTTTCCGATGAGACTTTCCCACAGGGCTGTCCCACGTGCCACCGTTGTGTGAGTGGATCCTCGGCTTGAAAGTCGAGGCAGTGCAGGGAAAACAGTTTTCCCAGGAATGGACTGAGTCATCTGGGGGACTCTGGGAATGGTGGCACGACCCTGGAGTTCCTCTCGCCTTTCCTGTGGAGAGAGCCTCCATATGAGATCCGACAGGAACACCGGGAATTCTTTCCTGACCACGCAGGGAAAGGATCCCTCCTCTCGAGGTAGGAGGCGCAAACGGGGCTCCTCTGGATGTGGACGGGACTCTCGTGCTTCCTCTCGAGTGGAGACGGGTATGTTGGGGTACTTCTTGAGTTGCAGCAAGGGTGTGAAGGACCCTTTCGATAGTTCCAGGGGTTAGGTGTGATTAGCCTCGAGACGCCTCATCAGAAATGGGCCTCATCTCGCCTGGAGGGGAGAACCTCCTGGATTTTCTCGAGATGCGGCAGGTGCTCTCAAATTACTACCGGGACCTCAGGGACCCGCTCTGGTGGCCTCAGGAAAGGCCAGTCCCCATTCGAGTTGCTCGGGGCCTCTCGGGATTCCTCTCCCGTCGATGCCGGGGCCTAAGACCTTGTGTGGAGTCGGTGCCGGAACCTGAGTATTCCTCTCCAGTGCTGACATGGTTTGGGGTACTCCTGGAGTCTCCCCAGGGGAGTCAGGCCTCGTCTCGAGTGATGGCATGCACGTGCACTTTCCTCCCGAGCTGTAGGAGCAGTGTGGCCGTTCCCTTCGAGTGGATCAAGGGATCTGTGGCTTTCCCTCGAGGCTTTCCCACGAGGCTTTCCCACGAGGCTTTCCCACAGGGCTGTCCCACGTGCCACCGTGGTGTGAGTCGATCCTCGGCTTCAAAGTCGAGGCAGTGCAGGGAAAACAGGTTTCCCTGGAATGGACTGAGACATCTGGGGGACTCTGGGAATGGTGGCACGACCCTGCAGTTCCTCTCGCCTTTCCTGTGGAGAGTGCCTCCTCTTGAGATGCGACGGGAACGCCGGGAATTCTTTCCCGACCACGCAGGGAAAGGATCCCTCCTCTCGAGCTAGGAGGCAGAAACGGGTCTCCTCTGGATGTGGGCGGGAGTCTCGTGCTTCCTTTCGAGTGGAGCCGGGTAAGTCGGGGAACTTCTTGAGTTGCAGCAAGGGTGTGAAGGACCCTTTGGAAGTTCCAGAGTTTAGGTGTGATTAGACTCGAGAAGTCTCAGCGGAAATGGGCCTCATCTCGCCTGGAGGGGAGAACCTCCTGGATTTTCTCGAGTTGCGGCAGGTGGTCTCGGCTTACGACGGGGATCTCAGGGACCCGCTCTGGTGGCCTCAGGAAAGGCCAGTCCCCATGCGAGTGTCTCGGGGGCCTCTCGGATTCCTCTCCCGTTGATGCCGGGGCCTAAGATCTTGTGTGGAGTCGGTGCCTGGAACCTGAGGATTCCTCTCCACTGCTGACATGGATCTTGGGGTACTTCTGGAGTCTCCCCAGGGGAGTCAGTCCTCGTCTCGAGTGGGGGCATGCACGTGCGCTTTACTCTCGTGCTGTAGCAGCAGGGTCGCGCTTCCCTTCGCGAGGATCAAGGGATCTGTGGCTTTCCCTCGAGGCTTTCCCACGAGGCTTTTCCCACGAGGCTTTCCCACAGGGCTGTCCCACGTGCCACCGAGGTGTGAGTGGATCCTCGGCTTCAAAGTCGAGGCAGTGCAGGGTAAACAGGTTTCCCTGCAATGGACTGAGACATCTGGGGGACTCTGGGAATGGTGGCACGACCCTGGATTTCCTCTCGCCTTTCCTGTGGAGAGCGCCTCCTCTTGAGATGCGACAGGAACGCGGGAATTCTTTCCCCACCACGCAGGGAAAGGATCCCTCCTCTCGAAGCTAGGAGGTCCGGAAACGGGTCTCCTCTGGATGTGGGCGGGACTCTCCGTGCTTCCTCTCGAGTGGAGACGGGTATGTCGGGGAACTTCTTGAGTTGCAGCAAGGGTGTGAAGGACCCTTTGGAAGTTCCAGATGTTAGATGTGATTAGCCTCCAGACGCCTCAGCGGAAATGGGCCTCATCTCGCCTGGAGGGGAGATCCTCCTGCATTTTCTCGAGTTGCGGCAGGTGCTCTCGACTTACGACAGGGACCTCAGGGACCCGCTCTGGTGTCCTCAGGAAAGGCCAGTCGACATGCGAGTTGCTCGGGGGCCTCTCGGGATTCCTCTCCCGGTGATGCCGGGGCCTAAGATCTTGTGTGGAGTCGGTGCCGGAACCTGAGGATTCCTCTCCAGTGCTGACATGGATCTTGGTGTACTTCTGGAGTATCCCCAGGGGAGTCAGTCCTCGTCTCGAGTGAGGGCATGCACGTGCGATTTCCTCCTGAGCTGTAGCAGCAGTGTCACGCTTCCCTTCGCGTGGATCAAGGGATCTGTGGCTTTCCCTCGAGGCTTTCCACGAGGCTTTCGAGCTTTCCCACGAGGCCTTCCCACAGGGCTGTACCACGTGCCACCGTGGTGTGAGTCGATCCTCGGCTTGAAAGTCAAGGCAGTGAAGGGAAAACAGGTTTCCCTGGAATGGACGCAGACATCTGGGGGACTCTGGGAATGGTGGCACGACCTGGAGTTCCTCTCGCCTTTCCTGTGGAGAGCGCCTGCTCTTGAGATGCGACGGGAACGCCGGGAATTCTTTCCCGACACGCAGGGAAAAGGATCCTCCTCTCCGAGCTAGGAGG
>NW_017190400.1:0-11311 GCF_001704415.2 Capra hircus | reverse complement strand
TTCCAGGGAATCCTGTTTTTCTTACACTGCCTCGACTTTCAAGCCGAGGATCGACTCACACCACGGTGGCACGTGGGACAGCCCTGTGGGAAAGACTTGTGGGAAAGCCTCGAGGAAAGCCCCTGATCCCTTGATCCACACGAAGGGAAGCGTGACACTGCTGCTACAGCTCGGGAGGAAAGCGCACATGCATGACCCCACTGGAGACGAGGACTGACTCCCCTGGGAGACTCCAGAAGTCCCAAAGATCCATGTCAGCACTGGAGAGGAATCCTCAGGGCTCCGGCACCGACTCCACACAAGGCCTTAGGCCCGGCATCGACGGGAGAGGAATCCCGAGAGGCCCCGAGCAACTCGCATGGACTGGCCTTTCCTGAGGCAACCAGAGCGGGTCCCTGAGGTCCCCGTGGTAAGTCGAGACAACCTGCCGCAACTCGAGAAAATCCAGGAGGTTCTCCCCTCCAGGCGAGATGAGGCCCATTTCCGCTGAGGCGTCTCGAGGCTAATCACACCTAACCTCTGGAACTTCCAAAGGGTCCTTCACACCCTTGCTGCAACTCAAGAAATTCCCCGACATACCCGTCTCCACTCGAGAGGAAGCACGAGAGTCCCGCCCACATTCAGAGGAGCCCCGTTTCCGCCTCCTAGCTCGAGAGGAGGGATCCTTTCCCTGCGTGGTCGGGAAAGAATTTCCGGCGTACCCATCGCATCTCAAGAGGAAGCGCTCTCCACAGGAAAGGCGCGAGGAACTCCAGGGTCGTGCCACCATTCCCAGAGTCCCCCAGATATCTCAGTCCATTCCAGGGAATCCTGTTTTCCCTGCACTGCCTCGAGTTTCAAGCCGAGGATCGACTCACACCACGGTGGCACGTGGGACAGCCCTGTGGGAAAGCCTTGTGGGAAAGCATCGAGGGAAAGCCACAGATCCCTTGATCCATGCCAAGGGAAGCGTGACACTGCTGCTACAGCTCGGAAGGAAAGCACGTGCATGCCCCGACTCGAGACGAGGACTGACTCCCCTGGGGAGACTCCAGAAGTACCCCAAGATCCATGTCAGCACTGGAGAGGATACTCAGGTTCCGGCACCGACTCCACACAAGGTTTTAGGACCCGGCATCGACGGGAGAGGAATCCTGAGAGGCCCCGAGCAACTCCAGGGACTGGCCTTTCCTGAGGCCACCAGAGCGGGTCCCTGAAGTCCCCGTCGTAAGTCGAGAGCACCTGCCGCAACTCGAGAAACTCCAGGAGGTTCTCCCCTCCAGGCGAGATGAGGCCCATTTCCGCACAGGCGTCTCGAGGCTAATCACACCAGCCTCGGTAAATTCCAAAGGGTCCTTCACACCCTTGCTGCAGCTCAAGAAGATCCCCGACATACCCGTCTCCGCTCGAGAGGAAGCAGGAGAGTCCTGCCCACATCCAGAGGAGCCCGATTTCCGCCTCAAAGCTCGAGAGGAGGAATCCTTTCCCTGCGTGTGCGGGAAAGAATTCCCGGCGTTCCCGTCACATCTGAAGTGGAGGCACTCTCCACAGGAAAGGCGAGAGGAACTCCAGGTTCGTGCCACCATTCCCAGATTCCCCCAGATGTCTCAGTCCATTCCAGGGAAAACAGTTTTCCTTGCACTGCCTCGACTTTCAAGCGAGGAGCGACTCACACCACGGTGGCACGTGGGACAGCCCTGTGGGAAAGCTCCTGGAATGCGTCGTGGAAAGCCTCGAGGGAAAGCCACTGATCCCTTTGATCCACTGAAGGAAGCGTGACACTGCTGCTCCAGCTCGGGAGGAAAGCGCTCGTGCATGCCCCCACTCGAGACAAGAACTGACTCCCCTGGGGGACTCCAAAGTACCCCAAGATCCATGTCAGCAATGGAGAGGAAACCTCAGGTTCCAGAACCAACTCCACACAAGGTCTTAGGCCCCGGCATCAACGGGAGAGGAATCCCGAGAGGCCGCGAGCAACTCGCATGGCGACTGGCCTTTCCTGAGGCCACCAGAGCGGGTCCCTGAGTCCGTATCGAAAGGCGAGAGCACCTGCCGCAACTCGAGAAAATCCAGGAGGTTCTCCCCTCCAGGCGAGATTAGGCCCATTTCCGCTGAGGCGTCTCGAGGCTAATCACACCTAACCTCTGGAACTTCCAAAGGGTCCCTTTACACCCTTGCTGCAAATCCAGAATTTCCCCGACATACCCGTCTCCACTCCGAGAGGCAAGCACGAGAGTCCCGCCCACATACAGAGGAGCACCGTTTCCGCCTCCTAGTCGAGAGGAGGATCCTTTCCCTCCGTCGGTCGGAAAGAATTCCCGGCGTTCCCGTCGCATCTCAGAGGGCGCTCTCCACAGGAAAGTCGAGAGGAAGTCCAGGGTCGTGCCACCATTCCCAGATTCGCCAGATGTCTCAGTCCATTCCAGGGAAACCTGTTTTCCTTGCACTACGTTGACTTTCAAGCCATCGATCGACTCACACCACGGTGGCACGTGGGATAGCCCTGTGGGAAAGCCTCGTGGGAAAGCCACAGATCCCTTGATCCAGGCGAAGGGAAGCATGACACTGCTGCCACAGCTCCGGAGGTAATCGCACGTGCATGCGCCCACTCAAACGAGGACTGACTCCCCTGGGGAGACTCCAGAAGTACCCCAAGATCCATGTCAGCACTGCAGAGGAATCCTCAGGTTCCGGCACCGACTCCACACAAGGTCTTAGGCCCCGGCATCGATGGTAGAGGAATCCGAGAGGCCCCCTAGCAACTCGCATGTGGACTGGCCTTTCCTGAGGCCACCAGAGCGGGTCCCTGAGGTCCCCGTCGTAAGTCGAGAGCACCTGCCGCAACTCGAGAAAATCCAGGAGGTTCTCCCCTCCAGGCGAGATGAAGCCCATTTCCGCTGAAGCGTCTGGAGGCTAATCACACCTAACCTCTGGAACTTCCAAAGGGTCCTTCACACCCTTGCTGCAACTCAAGAATTCCCCGACATACCCGTCTCCTCTCGATAGGAAGCACGAGGTCCCGCCCACATCCAGAGGAGCCCCTTTCCGCCTCGTAGCTCGAGATGTGGGATCCTTTCCCTGCTTCGTCGGGAAAGAATTCCCGGCGTTCCCGTCGCCATCTCAAGTGGCAGGCGCTCTCCACAGGAATGCGAGAGGAACTCCAGAGTCGTGCCACCATTCAAGAGTCCCTAGATGTCTCAGTCCATTCCAGAGGAACCTGTTTTCCCTGCACTGCCTCGACTTTCACGCCGAGGTTCGACTCACACCTCGGCGGCATGTGGGACAGCCTCTGGGATAGCCTCGTGGTAAAGCCTGGAGGAAAGCCACAGATCACTTGATCCACGCGACCGGAAGTGTGACACTGCTGCTACAGCTCGGGAGGAAAGCGCACGTGCATGCCCCCATTCGAGACGAAGACTGACTTCCCTGGGGGGGCTCCAGAAGTACCGCCAAGATCCATGTCAGCACTGTAGAGGAATCCTCAGGTTCCTGCCCCAACTCTCACAAGGTCTTTTTTTTTTCTTTCCTTTTTACTCTTTTCTTTGCATTTATTTAAACACAGTTCTCAAAACTTTTGAGTGAAATTGGGCCTCCTTTGGTAAGCAAAGAACCTGAAAGTAGTATTTAAAAACGAACAGCAAAGTCTTCAGATCATCCACAACAAAGGTGTAGTGTTCCCTTCTTTTTTCTCAAAACTCTGAAGCCACCCAGTTTTTCCATATAGTCTTAAAAGCTAGAAGAACAAGAGTAACATTTGTGGTGGAATATTATTTTCACTTGCTGATTACTAATTGAAATACCATTATCCCCTTCTAACAGCTTTAAGAAATAGCCTTTTTAGGCATACATTGTGCAACTCATCTTATTCCCTAGCTATGTATAATACAGATTACATAAAGGCTGTCAAAGTCACATTTATATAAGATTAAGCATTTGCTGTATTGAAAGATCTTTAGTTTTTAACACTAGCAGTATAGAGTTACAGAAGCGTAATTTTTATCACTTAACTGCAGGTATATTAAGTATGGTATGTTTCATGGACTCGAGGAAAACGGGCATTTTTTTCTTTAATTTACTACTGACAATCTAATCAGAACAGTTCTCCTAAGCATTGATATGTTAGAAAGAAAAGTAAAACCAAACGTTATTGTTGCTTTTTGCCATTTGTAGCATTTTACACACAGGCTTCAATCTTCAGAATACCCTGTATTCAGTAGAAAAACCATTTAAATGAAGTTCTGTACAATAGAACTTCTCAGCAGTCAAAATTTTAGACTGTAAAAAAATTCATGTAAAAAATACTTTTCTGAAAAACACTTAACTTTGAACAAAGCACCGAACTACACAAATGCAGAATGAAAACAGCATTTCAACTCCACCAAAAGTAGTCATCATAAAAGGTGTAAAAGTCACCTAACTTCACCAGGCACTGTTCACTTTTTAAAACAGGAGACAATAAAAAATATTGTCCACAAACAATATCCCAACTCTAGGGCAGGTTTCAGAAAGTCTTCATCTTCATGCTTTAATAGCGACGAGGTGAGTATGATCGCGATCTGGAACGTGATCTGTATCCTCCACGACTATAGTAGGGAGAAGGTGACCGTCTTCTGTATTTCTGATCCCTGTCTTGAGCAGCTCTCCATCCTCCTCCTCCTCCTCCTCCTCCTCTGTACGATCTGCTGTAATAGTCCGATCATCATAGCCTCGATCATATCCTCTGTCATAGTAATCTCGACGGCGTGAGCTGCCATAGGTAGGTCTCCCATGTAAATTCCTGCTGTTGGAGTATGTGGTCTTTTCGTTATGGAGAAGTCAACTCTGATCCTACATCCATCAAGCTCCATTCCATTGGCACGCTCTTTTGCTTCCTTGGCATCATCTACATTTTCAAAAGTATACAAAGGCAAATCCTCTTGAACGTCTAGACTGCTGGTCATATACAATAGATACATCAGCAATTGGGCCATATTTAGAGAAACATTTCTCTTAGATCTCTTTCTGTAGTATACAAGCTCAATCCAAATACTCCAAGACAACAGTTAGGATCAGGATTTGCCCGATTCCCAACATGACGCCAGCGAGTAGACATGGGAGAATGACTGTGGCTATGCCGTCTTCGATAATCTCTGCTGTAAGATCTGCTACGAGATCTTCTATGGGACCGGGACGAGATCGTGACCTTGTATAATGCCTCCGAGAACTTCTTCTGGATCTAGACCTAGATTCCGATCTGGACCTGGACTTTGATCTGGAACGCCCTGGAATCTTCCTTGGAGCGAGACCTTGCAGGGGTATGACTTGCAGATTTCCCAGATCCATGAGCACTTCCGCTTCTGGAAGCCAGAACGGGATTCCCCCTCGCCGTAGTTCTCCTCGCCGCTGTCGGCTCATGACTTTCACTGCTGTCGCCGCTCGATGTGCTTCAATCGAAGCTGCCAACCTCTCGCACCTTCAGTGTAGAGGCTCCGCCGCAGCCTCACACCACACACCGGGTGCCCCAGGCACTGAGAACCGAAACGCTCCGTCGTCGCCTGCCGCTCGGGCTCTCCACACAAGGTCTTAGGCCCCGGCATCGACCGTGAGAGGAATCCTGAGAGGCCCCTAGCAACTCCCATGGGCACTGGCCTTTTCTGAGGCCACAGGAGCGGGTCCCTGAGGTCCCCATCCTAAGACGAGAGCCACCTGCTCCAACTCAAGATAATCCAGGAGGTTCTCCCCTCCAGGGCGAGATGAGGCCCATTTCCCCTGAGGCATCTCGAGGCTAATCACACCTAACCTCTGGAACTTCCAAAGGGTCTTTGACACCCCTGCTGCAAGTCAAGAAGATCACCGACATACCCGTCTCCACTCGAGATGAAGCACGAGGGTCCCGCCCACATCCAGAGGAGCCCCGTTTCCGCTCGTATCTAGAGAGGAGGGATCCTTTCCCTGCGTGGTCGGGAAAGAATTCCTGGCGTTCCCGTTCGCATCTCAAGAGGAAGTGCTCTCCACAGGAAAAGGCCAGAGGAACTCCAGGGTCGTGCCACCATTCCAAGAGTTCCCCCAGATGTCTCAGTCCATTCCAGAGGAACCTGTTTTCCCTGCACTGCCCGACTTTCACGCGAGGATCGTCTCACACCAACGGTGGCATGTGGGACAGCCCTGTGGGAAAGCCTCATGGGAAAGCCTAGAGGGAAAGCCACAGATCCCTTGATCACGCGACGGGAACGTGACACTGCTGCTACCGCTCGGGAGGAAAGCGCACGTGCATGCCCCCACTCGAGACGAGGACTGACTCCCCTGGGGAGACTCCAGAAGTACCACAAGATCCATGTCAGCACTGGAGAGGAATCTTCAGGTTCCAGCCCCGACTTCACACAAGGTCTTAGGCCCGGCATCGACAGGAGAGGAATCCTGAGAGGCCCCCTAGCAACTTGAATGGGGACTGGCCCTTTCCTGAGGCCACCAGAGCTGGCCCCTGAGGTCCCCGTCGTAAGTCGGAGAGCACCTGCCGCAACTCGAGAAAATCCAGGAGGTTCTCCCTCCAGGCGAGATGAGGCCCATTTCCACTGAGGTGTCTCGAGGCTAATCACACCTAACCTCTGGAACTTCCAAAAGGTACTTTACACCCTTGCTGCAACTCAATAAGTTCCCCGACATACCCGTCTCCACTCGAGAATAAGCAAGATGGTCCCCCCCACATCCACAGGAGGCGCCGTTTTCCGCCTCGTCGCTCGAGATGAGGGATCCTTTCCTTCCGGGGGCCAGCGTGAGGAATTCCGCCTATGCAAAGGTCATGAGGAAGGAGGCTTGGCATGCCAAAGGCGTGATCAAGCCTCAGGTAACCCCCTGTTCCCGAGCATCGAACCCCAAAAACCAGAGTCTGTTTTATGCTCTCACCTACACTTCTGACTTTACGGGGCTCTCCCCATAACTGTTTCTCTCGGAGAAGAAGTAAACGTGCGCTTCAAGGCAATAATATTCTTGGCATGACAAGAGTGTTTCAGCTTGCCGACTCCTCTGAAGGTTATCTAGCCCACCTTTATAGGTTTGTCGGCCACATGTGATTGTTTACAGCTCCCAACCTGAGAGGCATGAGATGTTTTAGACTTACTAAGGCAAATATTTTGGGGAGTTAGAAATTATTAGTATAGTTGGTTAGGAATTATATTGGTGAAGGTTCTTCATTTGTTGTGTCAAAAATTGCTGCTAATTCCCTGCTCTGGTGGGACAAGGATATTTTAGGTCAAACCTCTCTGCTGACAGACCAGCTTGTGTGACAGGATTATCCATACTGCTGCACTAGGCACAAGATTGTTTCTACCTCTCAACTGTAAACAGCACAGAGAGTTTTGGAGTATTTGAGAGTCTTAATTAGCATAGGACTTTTCTTCTTGTTGAGTCAATGATTGCACCAGGCCTCCATATCCTTAGGCACTTGGGAATATATTAATCAATGTATTTGGAATATAGCAAAGGAAATATAGCAGTTTTTGATGTTAGCAATACTAGACTTTTTGAGTTAATGGATTTTCACTTTTGTAATAGATCACTGTACTTTGTTATATATCACAGTGTCCTTTCTATGTAAGAATGTAACTTTATCATATCTTAAGACTAAATAGATCTTAAGGGAGAATTGATGAAAGGATTTTCATTTGTTAGGCTGATGTTTGCTGATAAATCTCCATGTTCCCTACCCTTATAATGAATATAACTAGTATATAGGAGAAATAAGTATTAACCTTTAAGCATATAGGAGAAATAAGAATTCACCTTTAAGACTAATCATGTTAACCTTGGTTAAATAAATTCCTTTCTTTGATTGTAACTCACTACACCCTCACCCTATAGGAATGTAACTTTATTTTGGAGGTGGTGCCTGGTTAAGAAAAAACACCCTTGGAAGAAATAAGTTTATTTGGTTATCAGAAAGAAAGGATCATAAATGTCAGCAGGTCTCATTCATGGCCAGAAGATGATGTAAGATCCCTAAGACCTTTTTTTTATACATTTATGTGAAGCACCTGATTTGATAAGGTCAGGATGCCGACTCCTGCGTGACTCTGTATTCATCCCTATGTGTAACAAGAGGTATACAAGCAAAACCAAAAATAAGAAATCAGATCAGTTTCCGGAAAGACTGATTCCCCATGTCGCTTCTTTTTTGCTCCCGTTTTTCTGGCTGAATTCTCTACTGGAGGATGGATGTTATTCCACGTAATCCAAGTTATTCAGCCTCTTTTTCTCCAATAATCTTCCTACTACACTATCCATTTCTAATCTCTTTATATCTGGGATTAAATATGTATATTTCCAAAGACGACGACTACGTCCCCACCTTCGAATCCACCCTGGATCCACCGGGGCTGGACCACGGCACTTTCCCTGCTTGGTCGGGAAAGATTCCCGGCGTTCCCACGCATCTCAAGAAGAGGCGCTCTCCACAGGAAAGGCGAGAGGAATTCCAGGGTCGTGCCACAATTCCAAGAGTCCCCCAGATGTCTCAGTCCATTCCAGAGGAACCTGTTTTCCCTGCACTGCCTTGATTTTCACGCCGAGGATCGACTGGCACCACGGTGGCACGTGGGACAGCGATGTGGGAAAGCCTCGTGGGAAAGCCTCGAGGGAAAGCCCCGTGGGAAATACCTCGAGGGAAAGACACAGATCTCTTGATCCACGCGACGGGCAGAGTGACACTGCTACTGCAGCTCGGGAGGTAAGCGTTCTTGCATGATCCCGCTGAGAAGAGGACTGACACCCCTGGGGAGACTCAAGAAGTACCCCAAGAACCATGTCAGCACGGGAGAGGAATCCTCAGGTACCGGCCTCGACTTCACACAAGGTCTTAGGCCCCACCATCGACGGGAGAGGAATCCCGAGAGGCCCCGTAGCCACTCGGATGGGAACTGGCCTTTCCTGACGCCACCAGAGCGGGTCCCTGAGGTCCCAGCGTACGTTGAGAACACCTGCCACAATTCGAGAAAATCCAGGAGGTTCTCCCCACCAGGCAAGATGAGGCCAATTTCCGCTGAGGCTCTCGAGGCTAATCACACCTAAACTCTGGAAATTCCAAAGGTTCCTTAACAACCTTGCTGAAACTCAAGAAGTTCCCCGACATACCGTCTCCACTCCAGAGGAAGCACGAGGGTCCCGCCCACATCCAGAGGAGCCCCGTTTATGCCTCGGACCTCGAGATGACGGATCCTTTCCCTGCTTGGTCGGGAAAGAATTCCCGGCGTTCCCGTCCCATCTCAAGAGGAGGCGCTCTCCACAGGAAAGGCGAGCGGAACTCCAGGGTCGTACCACCATTCCAAGAGTCCCCCAGATGTCTCAGTCCATTCCAGAGGAACATGTTTTCCCTGCACTGCCTCGACTTTCAAGCCGAGGATCGACTCACACCCTGGTGGCAGGTGGGACAGCCCTGTGGGAAAGACTCTTGGGAAAGCCTTGAAGGAAAGACTTGAGTGAAAGCTACAGATCCCTTGACCACGCGTTAGGAAGCGTGACACTGCTGCTACAGCTCGGAGGAAAGCGCACGTGCATGCCCACACTCGAGACGAGGACTGACTTCCCTGGGGAGACTCCAGAAGTACCCAAGAACCATGTCAGCACTGGAGAGGAATCCTCAGGATCCGGCCTCGACTCCACACAAGGTCTTAGGCCCCGGCATCGACCCAAGAGGAATCCCGAGAGTCCCCCTGGCAACTTGCATGGGGACTGGCCTTTCCTGAGGCCACGAGACCGGGTCCCTGAGGTCCCCGTCGTAATTCGAGAGCACCTGCCGTAACTCGAGAAAATCCAGGAGGTTCTCCCCTACAGCAAAATGAGGCCTATTTCCACTGACGCATCTAGAGGCTAAGCACACCTAACCTCTGGAACTTCCAATGGTTCCTTCACACACTTGCTGCAACTCAAGAGCTTTCCCGACACACCCGTCTACACTCAAAGGAAGCACGAGGGTCCCGCCCACATCCAGAGAAGCCCCGATCCCCCTCGAGGCTCCAAAGGAGAGATCTTTTAAATGCTTGCATTTCCCGAGTCGAAGACCTTGTGTTGAGTTGGGACCGGAAACTGAGGATTCCTCTCCAGTGCTGACGTGGATTTTTGGGTACTTCTGGACTCTCCCCAGGGGAGTCAGTCCTCGTCTCGAGTGGGGAAATGCACGTGGGCTTTCCTCCCTAAAGGTGGCAGCAGTGTCATGCTACCCGACGGGTGGATCAAGGGATGTGTGGCTTTCCCTGTAGGATTTCCCATGAGGCTTTCCCACGAGGCTAACACACAGGGCTGTCCCACGTGCCACCGTGGTGTGAGTCGATCCTCGCGTGACAGTCAAGGCAGTGCAGGTAAAAGAGTTTCCTTTGGAATGGACTCAGTCCTCTGGGGGACTCTTGGATTGGTGGCACGACCCTGGAGTTCCTCTCGCCTTTCCTGTGGAGAGCGCTTCCTCTTGAGATGCGACGGGAATGCCGGGAATTCTTTCCCGACCACGCAGGGAAAGGATCCCTCATCTCGAGCTACAAGGAGGAAAAGGGCCTCCTCTGGATGTGCAAGGGACGCTCGCGCTTCCTCTCGAGTGGACAAGGGTATGTCGGGAACTTCTTGAGTTGCAGCAAGGGTGTGAAGGACCCTATGGAAGTTCCAAAGGTTAGATGTGATTAGCCTCGAGTCGCCTCAGCGGAAATGGGCCTCATCTCGCCTGGAGGGGAGAACCTCCTGGATTTTCTCGAGTTGCGGCAGGTGCTCTCGACTTACGACGGGGACCTCAGGGACCCGCTCTGGGGCCTCAGGAAAGGCCAGTCCCCATGCGAGTTGCGCAGGGGCCTCTCGGATTCCTCTCCCGTCGATGCTGGGGCCTAAGACCTTGTGTGGAGTCGGTGCCAGAAGCTGAGGAGTCCTCTCCAGTGCTGACATGGATCTTGGGATACTTCTTGAGTCTCCCCAGGGCAGTCAGTCCTCGTTACGAGTGGGGCATGCACGTGCAATTTCCTCCGAGCTGTAGCAGCAGTGTCACGCTTCCCTTCGTGGAACAAGGGATCTGTGGCTTTCCCTCGAGGCTTTCCCACGAGGCTTTCCCATGAGGCTTTCCCACAGGGCTGTCCCACGTGCCACCTTGGTGTGAGTCGATCCTCGGCTTGAAAGTCCAGGCAGTGAAGGGAAAACAGGTTTCCCTGGAATGGACCGAGACATCTGGGAGACTCTGGAATGGTGGCACGACCCTGGAGTTCCTCTCGCCTTTCCTGTGGAAAGCGCCTCTTCTTGAGATGCGACGGGAACGCCAGGAATTCTTCCGACCACGCAGGGAAAAATGATCCCTCCCTCCTCTCGACCTAGGAGGCGAAAACGAGGC
>NW_017190399.1:0-11311 GCF_001704415.2 Capra hircus | reverse complement strand
AAGCTCTGTCAGAGGGAAGCGAAGGGCAACAGCAGGGCTCCTTCAGCGGGGCTTGGCCGCCAGACAAAGCTCCGCACGGAGAGCACCAGGTTCCAAGGGCCCCCTGGCTGGGTTTTGCATCCCCACACTCCCAGAGGCTGACTCCGTGGGTGCCTAGAAAGTGTGTGAGAGACGTAGGTTCCCTAGCACTCTCCTCCCCAGCAGAGACATGTGCAGGTGGTTGGGGCCTTATCCTGCGTGTCTGGGTTCCCCCCACAGCCTCAACTCAGGGAAGCAGCCCCTGAGGCAAGACCTGCTGGAGGAGCCCTGCGCGCCCCGCCTGATAGGCGAGAGCACAGCCAGCAGTGTAGCGAGCCTCCTCGGGAGAAGAGGAGGCAGCCGAGCCCAGTCAAGAGGAAAGCCCTGCTTGCACGGAGCTAAGTGGCCTCCAGTACGGCAGAGCTCTAGCTCTGCTCAGAGCCCCGATCTGGCAGAGTTTCTGGCGCGAGGCTGCTCGGCCGGGGCTCGCCTTGCCCAGACTTGCCTTGCTTTTAGGCTCCCTCCCCAGGAAGGAGCTGTCTGAGCGAGCCTGGGAGACGCCACTGGTGCCTTCCTTGCCTCAGCTCCAATCCTGCCTTGCCTTTGCACATAGGTGCCAGGCGTGGTTGGGGAGGGCTTAGGGGGTGGTGGGTTGCACACTGCCAAGGGCTTCAGCAGTGAGAGCTCTGTCAGAGGGAAGGGAAGGGCAACTGCAGGGCTCCTCCAGGGTTTCTAGGCCGCCTAGAATCAGCGCCACCGAGAGCACCAGGCTCCCAGGGCCCTGGCTGGGGTTTTCAGCCCCGCACACACGGAGGCTGATTCCTTGGGTGCCCAGAAAGTGTATGACAGACGTAGGTTCCCTAGCACTCTCCTCCCCAGCAGAGACATGTGCAGGTGTTTGGGGCCTGATCCTGCGTGTCTGGGTTCCTGCCCACAGCCCCAACTCAGGGGAAGCAGCCCCTGAGGCAAGACCTGCTGGAGGAGCCCTGCGCCCCGCCTGATAGGCGAGTGCACAGCCAGCAGGGAAGCGAGCCTCCTCGGGGAAGAGGAGGCAGCAAGTCCCCGTCAAGCTGAAATCCCTGCTTCCACGAAGCTAAGTGCGACTCCAGTACGGCAGATCTCTAGCTCTGTTCAGAGGCCCGATCTGGCAGAGTTCCTGGCACCAAGATGCTCTGCCATAGGCGAGCCTTGCGCAGACTTGCCTTGCTTTAAGGCTCCCTCCCCAGGAAGGAGCAGGCTGTGTGAGGCTCGGAAACGCCACTGGCGCCTTCCTGGCTTCAGCTCTACCCCTGCCTTGCCTTTGCACTTAGGTCCCAAGCGTCCTTGAGGAGGGCTTAGGGGCTGGTGGGTTGCACACTGCCAAGGGCTCCAGCAGTGAAAGCTCTGTCAGAGGGAAGCGAAGGGCAACAGCAGGGCTCCTTCAGCGGTTCCTTGGCCGCCCAGACAAAGCTCCGCACGGAGAGCACCAGGTTCCAAGGGCCCCTGGCTGGGTTTTGCATCCCACACTCCCAGAGGCTGACTCCGTGGGTGCCTAGAAAGTGTGTGAGAGACGTAGGTTCCCTAGCACTCTCCTCCCCAGCAGAGACATGTGCAGGTGGTTGGGGCCTTATCCTGCGTGTCTGGGTTCCCGCCCACAGCCTCAACTCAGGGGAAGCAGCCCCTGAGGCAAGACCTGCTGGAGGAGCCCTGCGCGCCCGCCTGATAGGCGAGAGCACAGCCAGCAGTGTAGCGAGCCTCCTCGGGAGAAGAGGAGGCAGCCGAGCCCAGTCAAGAGGAAAGCCCTGCTTGCACGGAGCTAAGTGGGCCTCCAGTACGGCAGAGCTCTAGCTCTGCTCAGAGCCCCGATCTGGCAGAGTTTCTGGCGCGAGGCTGCTCGGCCGGGGCTCGCCTTGCCCAGACTTGCCTTGCTTTTAGGCTCCCTCCCCAGGAAGGAGCTGTCTGAGCGAGCCTGGGAGACGCCACTGGTGCCTTCCTTGCCTCAGCTCCAATCCTGCCTTGCCTTTGCACATAGGTGCCAGGCGTGGTTGGGGAGGGCTTAGGGGGTGGTGGGTTGCACACTGCCAAGGGCTTCAGCAGTGAGAGCTCTGTCAGAGGGAAGGGAAGGGCAACTGCAGGGCTCCTCCAGCGGTTTCTAGGCCGCCTAGAATCAGCGCCGCACCGAGAGCACCAGGCTCCCAGGGCCCCTGGCTGGGGTTTTCAGCCCCGCACACACGGAGGCTGATTCCTTGGGTGCCCAGAAAGTGTATGACAGACGTAGGTTCCCTAGCACTCTCCTCCCCAGCAGAGACATGTGCAGGTGTTTGGGGCCTGATCCTGCGTGTCTGGGTTCCTGCCCACAGCCCCAACTCAGGGGAAGCAGCCCCTGAGGCAAGACCTGCTGGAGGAGCCCTGCGCGCCCCGCCTGATAGGCGAGTGCACAGCCAGCAGGGAAGCGAGCCTCCTCGGGGGAAGAGGAGGCAGCCCAGCCCCGTCAAGTTGAAAGCCCTGCTTGCACGGAGCTAAGTGCGCCTCCAGTACGGCAGAGCTCTAGCTCTGCTCAGAGCCCCGATCTGGCAGAGTTCCTGGCGCGAGGCTGCTCTGCCGGGGGCTAGCCTTGCCCAGACTTGCCTTGCTTTTAGGCTGCCTCTCCAGGAAGGAGCAGGCAGCAGGAGCCTGGGAGTCGCCACTGGCGCCTTTCTTGCCTCAGCTCCAATCCTGCCTTGCCTTTGCACTTAGGTCCCAGTCCTCCTTAAGGAGAGCTTAGGGGCTGGTGGGTTGCACACTGCCAAGGGCTCCAGCAGTGAGAATTCTGTCAGAGGGAAGGGAAGGGCAACTGCAGGGCTCCTCCAGCGGTTGCTTGGCCGCCCAGATTCAGCGCCACACGGGAGAGCACCAGGCTCCCAGGGCCCCTGGCTGGGGTTTTCAGCCCCGCACACACGGAGGCTGATTCCTTGGGTGCCCAGAAAGTGTATGACAGACGTAGGTTCCCTAGCACTCTCCTCCCCAGCAGAGACATGTGCAGGTGTTTGGGGCCTGATCCTGCGTGTCTGGGTTCCTGCCCACAGCCCCAACTCAGGGGAAGCAGCCCCTGAGGCAAGACCTGCTGGAGGAGCCCTGCGCCCGCCTGATAGGCGAGTGCACAGCCAGCAGGGAAGCGAGCCTCCTCGGGGGAAGAGGAGGCAGCAAGTCCCCGTCAAGCTGAAATCCCTGCTTCCACGAAGCTAAGTGCGACTCCAGTACGGCAGATCTCTAGCTCTGTTCAGAGGCCCGATCTGGCAGAGTTCCTGGCACCAAGATGCTCTGCCATAGGCGAGCCTTGCGCAGACTTGCCTTGCTTTAAGGCTCCCTCCCCAGGAAGGAGCAGGCTGTGTGAGGCTCGGAAACGCCACTGGCGCCTTCCTGGCTTCAGCTCTACCCCTGCCTTGCCTTTGCACTTAGGTCCCAAGCGTCCTTGAGGAGGGCTTAGGGGCTGGTGGGTTGCACACTGCCAAGGGCTCCAGCAGTGAAAGCTCTGTCAGAGGGAAGCGAAGGGCAACAGCAGGGCTCCTTCAGCGGTTCCTTGGCCGCCCAGACAAAGCTCCGCACGGAGAGCACCAGGTTCCAAGGGCCCCTGGCTGGGTTTTGCATCCCCACACTCCCAGAGGCTGACTCCGTGGGTGCCTAGAAAGTGTGTGAGAGACGTAGGTTCCCTAGCACTCTCCTCCCCAGCAGAGACATGTGCAGGTGGTTGGGGCCTTATCCTGCGTGTCTGGGTTCCCGCCCACAGCCTCAACTCAGGGGAAGCAGCCCCTGAGGCAAGACCTGCTGGAGGAGCCCTGCGCGCCCGCCTGATAGGCGAGAGCACAGCCAGCAGTGTAGCGAGCCTCCTCGGGAGAAGAGGAGGCAGCCGAGCCCAGTCAAGAGGAAAGCCCTGCTTGCACGGAGCTAAGTGGGCCTCCAGTACGGCAGAGCTCTAGCTCTGCTCAGAGCCCCGATCTGGCAGAGTTTCTGGCGCGAGGCTGCTCGGCCGGGGGCTCGCCTTGCCCAGACTTGCCTTGCTTTTAGGCTCCCTCCCCAGGAAGGAGCTGTCTGAGCGAGCCTGGGAGACGCCACTGGTGCCTTCCTTGCCTCAGCTCCAATCCTGCCTTGCCTTTGCACATAGGTGCCAGGCGTGGTTGGGGAGGGCTTAGGGGGTGGTGGGTTGCACACTGCCAAGGGCTTCAGCAGTGAGAGCTCTGTCAGAGGGAAGGGAAGGGCAACTGCAGGGCTCCTCCAGCGGTTTCTAGGCCGCCTAGAATCAGCGCCGCACCGAGAGCACCAGGCTCCCAGGGCCCCTGGCTGGGGTTTTCAGCCCGCACACACGGAGGCTGATTCCTTGGGTGCCCAGAAAGTGTATGACAGACGTAGGTTCCCTAGCACTCTCCTCCCAGCAGAGACATGTGCAGGTGGTTGGGGCCTGATCCTGCGTGTCTGGGTTCCTGCCCACAGCCCCAACTCAGGGGAAGCAGCCCCTGAGGCAAGACCTGCTGGAGGAGCCCTGCGCCCCCGCCTGATAGGCGAGTGCACAGCCAGCAGGGAAGCGAGCCTCCTCGGGGAAAGAGGAGGCAGCCCAGCCCCGTCAAGTTGAAAGCCCTGCTTGCACGGAGCTAAGTGCGCCTCCCAGTACGGCAGAGCTCTAGCTCTGCTCAGAGCCCCGATCTGGCAGAGTTCCTGGCGCGAGGCTGCTCTGCCGGGGGCTAGCCTTGCCCAGACTTGCCTTGCTTTTAGGCTGCCTCTCCAGGAAGGAGCAGGCAGCAGGAGCCTGGGAGTCGCCACTGGCGCCTTTCTTGCCTCAGCTCCAATCCTGCCTTGCCTTTGCACTTAGGTCCAGTCCTCCTTAAGGAGAGCTTAGGGGCTGGTGGGTTGCACACTGCCAAGGGCTCCAGCAGTGAGAATTCTGTCAGAGGGAAGGGAAGGGCAACTGCAGGGCTCCTCCAGCGGTTGCTTGGCCGCCCAGATTCAGCGCCACACGGAGAGCACAAGAGCACCAGGAGGGCCCTGGCTGGGGTTTTCAGCCCCGCACACACGGAGGCTGATTCCTTGGGTGCCCAGAAAGTGTATGACAGACGTAGGTTCCCTAGCACTCTCCTCCCCAGCAGAGACATGTGCAGGTGTTTGGGGCCTGATCCTGCGTGTCTGGGTTCCCCACAGCCCCAACTCAGGGGAAGCAGCCCCTGAGGCAAGACCTGCTGGAGGAGCCCTGCGCCCCCCTGATAGGCGAGTGCACAGCCAGCAGGGAAGCGAGCCTCCTCGGGGAAGAGGAGGCAGCAAGTCCCCGTCAAGCTGAAATCCCTGCTTCCACGAAGCTAAGTGCGACTCCAGTACGGCAGATCTCTAGCTCTGTTCAGAGGCCCGATCTGGCAGAGTTCCTGGCACCAAGATGCTCTGCCATAGGCGAGCCTTGCGCAGACTTGCCTTGCTTTAAGGCTCCCTCCCCCAGGAAGGAGCAGGCTGTGTGAGGCTCGGAAACGCCACTGGCGCCTTCCTGGCTTCAGCTCTACCCTGCCTTGCCTTTGCACTTAGGTCCCAAGCGTCCTTGAGGAGGGCTTAGGGGCTGGTGGGTTGCACACTGCCAAGGGCTCCAGCAGTGAAAGCTCTGTCAGAGGGAAGCGAAGGGCAACAGCAGGGCTCCTTCAGCGGTTCCTTGGCCGCCCAGACAAAGCTCCGCACGGAGAGCACCAGGTTCCAAGGGCCCCTGGCTGGGTTTTGCATCCCACACTCCCAGAGGCTGACTCCGTGGGTGCCTAGAAAGTGTGTGAGAGACGTAGGTTCCCTAGCACTCTCCTCCCCCAGCAGAGACATGTGCAGGTGGTTGGGGCCTTATCCTGCGTGTCTGGGTTCCCGCCCACAGCCTCAACTCAGGGGAAGCAGCCCCTGAGGCAAGACCTGCTGGAGGAGCCCTGCGCGCCCGCCTGATAGGCGAGAGCACAGCCAGCAGTGTAGCGAGCCTCCTCGGGAGAAGAGGAGGCAGCCGAGCCCAGTCAAGAGGAAAGCCCTGCTTGCACGGAGCTAAGTGGCCTCCAGTACGGCAGAGCTCTAGCTCTGCTCAGAGCCCCGATCTGGCAGAGTTTCTGGCGCGAGGCTGCTCGGCCGGGGCTCGCCTTGCCCAGACTTGCCTTGCTTTTAGGCTCCTCCCCAGGAAGGAGCTGTCTGAGCGAGCCTGGGAGACGCCACTGGTGCCTTCCTTGCCTCAGCTCCAATCCTGCCTTGCCTTTGCACATAGGTGCCAGGCGTGGTTGGGGAGGGCTTAGGGGGTGGTGGGTTGCACACTGCCAAGGGCTTCAGCAGTGAGAGCTCTGTCAGAGGGAAGGGAAGGGCAACTGCAGGGCTCCTCCAGCGGTTTCTAGGCCGCCTAGAATCAGCGCCGCACCGAGAGCACCAGGCTCCCAGGGCCCCTGGCTGGGGTTTTCAGCCCCGCACACACGGAGGCTGATTCCTTGGGTGCCCAGAAAGTGTATGACAGACGTAGGTTCCCTAGCACTCTCCTCCCCAGCAGAGACATGTGCAGGTGTTGGGGCCTGATCCTGCGTGTCTGGGTTCCTGCCCACAGCCCCAACTCAGGGGAAGCAGCCCCTGAGGCAAGACCTGCTGGAGGAGCCCTGCGCCCCCGCCTGATAGGCGAGTGCACAGCCAGCAGGGAAGCGAGCCTCCTCGGGGGAAGAGGAGGCAGCCCAGCCCCGTCAAGTTGAAAGCCCTGCTTGCACGGAGCTAAGTGCGCCTCCAGTACGGCAGAGCTCTAGCTCTGCTCAGAGCCCCGATCTGGCAGAGTTCCTGGCGCGAGGCTGCTCTGGGGCTAGCCTTGCCCAGACTTGCCTTGCTTTTAGGCTGCCTCTCCAGGAAGGAGCAGGCAGCAGGAGCCTGGGAGTCGCCACTGGCGCCTTTCTTGCCTCAGCTCCAATCCTGCCTTGCCTTTGCACTTAGGTCCCAGTCCTCCTTAAGGAGAGCTTAGGGGCTGGTGGGTTGCACACTGCCAAGGGCTCCAGCAGTGAGAATTCTGTCAGAGGGAAGGGAAGGGCAACTGCAGGGCTCCTCCAGCGGTTGCTTGGCCGCCCAGATTCAGCGCCACACGGAGAGCACCAGGCTCCCAGGGCCCTGGCTGGGGTTTTCAGCCCCGCACACACGGAGGCTGATTCCTTGGGTGCCCAGAAAGTGTATGACAGACGTAGGTTCCCTAGCACTCTCCTCCCCAGCAGAGACATGTGCAGGTGTTTGGGGCCTGATCCTGCGTGTCTGGGTTCCTGCCCACAGCCCCAACTCAGGGGAAGCAGCCCCTGAGGCAAGACCTGCTGGAGGAGCCCTGCGCCCCCGCCTGATAGGCGAGTGCACAGCCAGCAGGGAAGCGAGCCTCCTCGGGGAAGAGGAGGCAGCAAGTCCCCGTCAAGCTGAAATCCCTGCTTCCACGAAGCTAAGTGCGACTCCAGTACGGCAGATCTCTAGCTCTGTTCAGAGGCCCGATCTGGCAGAGTTCCTGGCACCAAGATGCTCTGCCATAGGCGAGCCTTGCGCAGACTTGCCTTGCTTTAAGGCTCCCTCCCAGGAAGGAGCAGGCTGTGTGAGGCTCGGAAACGCCACTGGCGCCTTCCTGGCTTCAGCTCTACCCCTGCCTTGCCTTTGCACTTAGGTCCCAAGCGTCCTTGAGGAGGGCTTAGGGGCTGGTGGGTTGCACACTGCCAAGGGCTCCAGCAGTGAAAGCTCTGTCAGAGGGAAGCGAAGGGCAACAGCAGGGCTCCTTCAGCGGTTCCTTGGCCGCCCAGACAAAGCTCCGCACGGAGAGCACCAGGTTCCAAGGGCCCCTGGCTGGGTTTTGCATCCCCACACTCCCAGAGGCTGACTCCGTGGGTGCCTAGAAAGTGTGTGAGAGACGTAGGTTCCCTAGCACTCTCCTCCCCAGCAGAGACATGTGCAGGTGGTTGGGGCCTTATCCTGCGTGTCTGGGTTCCCGCCCACAGCCTCAACTCAGGGGAAGCAGCCCCTGAGGCAAGACCTGCTGGAGGAGCCCTGCGCGCCCGCCTGATAGGCGAGAGCACAGCCAGCAGTGTAGCGAGCCTCCTCGGGAGAAGAGGAGGCAGCCGAGCCCAGTCAAGAGGAAAGCCCTGCTTGCACGGAGCTAAGTGGGCCTCCAGTACGGCAGAGCTCTAGCTCTGCTCAGAGCCCCCGATCTGGCAGAGTTTCTGGCGCGAGGCTGCTCGGCCGGGGGCTCGCCTTGCCCAGACTTGCCTTGCTTTTAGGCTCCCTCCCCAGGAAGGAGCTGTCTGAGCGAGCCTGGGAGACGCCACTGGTGCCTTCCTTGCCTCAGCTCCAATCCTGCCTTGCCTTTGCACATAGGTGCCAGGCGTGGTTGGGGAGGGCTTAGGGGGTGGTGGGTTGCACACTGCCAAGGGCTTCAGCAGTGAGAGCTCTGTCAGAGGGAAGGGAAGGGCAACTGCAGGGCTCCTCCAGCGGTTTCTAGGCCGCCTAGAATCAGCGCCGCACCGAGAGCACCAGGCTCCCAGGGCCCCTGGCTGGGGTTTTCAGCCCCGCACACACGGAGGCTGATTCCTTGGGTGCCCAGAAAGTGTATGACAGACGTAGGTTCCCTAGCACTCTCCTCCCCAGCAGAGACATGTGCAGGTGGTTGGGGCCTGATCCTGCGTGTCTGGGTTCCTGCCCACAGCCCCAACTCAGGGGAAGCAGCCCCTGAGGCAAGACCTGCTGGAGGAGCCCTGCGCCCCGCCTGATAGGCGAGTGCACAGCCAGCAGGGAAGCGAGCCTCCTCGGGGGAAGAGGAGGCAGCCCAGCCCCCGTCAAGTTGAAAGCCCTGCTTGCACGGAGCTAAGTGCGCCTCCAGTACGGCAGAGCTCTAGCTCTGCTCAGAGCCCCGATCTGGCAGAGTTCCTGGCGCGAGGCTGCTCTGCCGGGGGCTAGCCTTGCCCAGACTTGCCTTGCTTTTAGGCTGCCTCTCCAGGAAGGAGCAGGCAGCAGGAGCCTGGGAGTCGCCACTGGCGCCTTTCTTGCCTCAGCTCCAATCCTGCCTTGCCTTTGCACTTAGGTCCCAGTCCTCCTTAAGGAGAGCTTAGGGGCTGGTGGGTTGCACACTGCCAAGGGCTCCAGCAGTGAGAATTCTGTCAGAGGGAAGGGAAGGGCAACTGCAGGGCTCCTCCAGCGGTTGCTTGGCCGCCCAGATTCAGCGCCACACGGAGAGCACCAGGCTCCCAGGGCCCCCCTGGCTGGGGTTTTCAGCCCGCACACACGGAGGCTGATTCCTTGGGTGCCCAGAAAGTGTATGACAGACGTAGGTTCCCTAGCACTCTCCTCCCCAGCAGAGACATGTGCAGGTGTTTGGGGCCTGATCCTGCGTGTCTGGGTTCCTGCCCACAGCCCCAACTCAGGGGAAGCAGCCCCTGAGGCAAGACCTGCTGGAGGAGCCCTGCGCCCCCCGCCTGATAGGCGAGTGCACAGCCAGCAGGGAAGCGAGCCTCCTCGGGGGGAAGAGGAGGCAGCAAGTCCCCGTCAAGCTGAAATCCCTGCTTACGAAGCTAAGTGCGACTCCAGTACGGCAGATCTCTAGCTCTGTTCAGAGGCCCGATCTGGCAGAGTTCCTGGCACCAAGATGCTCTGCCATAGGCGAGCCTTGCGCAGACTTGCCTTGCTTTAAGGCTCCCTCCCCAGGAAGGAGCAGGCTGTGTGAGGCTCGGAAACGCCACTGGCGCCTTCCTGGCTTCAGCTCTACCCCTGCCTTGCCTTTGCACTTAGGTCCCAAGCGTCCTTGAGGAGGGCTTAGGGGCTGGTGGGTTGCACACTGCCAAGGGCTCCAGCAGTGAAAGCTCTGTCAGAGGGAAGCGAAGGGCAACAGCAGGGCTCCTTCAGCGGTTCCTTGGCCGCCCAGACAAAGCTCCGCACGGAGAGCACCAGGTTCCAAGGGCCCCTGGCTGGGTTTTGCATCCCCCACACTCCAGAGGCTGACTCCGTGGGTGCCTAGAAAGTGTGTGAGAGACGTAGGTTCCCTAGCACTCTCCTCCCCAGCAGAGACATGTGCAGGTGGTTGGGGCCTTATCCTGCGTGTCTGGGTTCCCGCCCAGCCTCAACTCAGGGGAAGCAGCCCCTGAGGCAAGACCTGCTGGAGGAGCCCTGCGCGCCCGCCTGATAGGCGAGAGCACAGCCAGCAGTGTAGCGAGCCTCCTCGGGAGAAGAGGAGGCAGCCGAGCCCAGTCAAGAGGAAAGCCCTGCTTGCACGGAGCTAAGTGGCCTCCAGTACGGCAGAGCTCTAGCTCTGCTCAGAGCCCCGATCTGGCAGAGTTTCTGGCGCGAGGCTGCTCGGCCGGGGGCTCGCCTTGCCCAGACTTGCCTTGCTTTTAGGCTCCCTCCCAGGAAGGAGCTGTCTGAGCGAGCCTGGGAGACGCCACTGGTGCCTTCCTTGCCTCAGCTCCAATCCTGCCTTGCCTTTGCACATAGGTGCCAGGCGTGGTTGGGGAGGGCTTAGGGGGTGGTGGGTTGCACACTGCCAAGGGCTTCAGCAGTGAGAGCTCTGTCAGAGGGAAGGGAAGGGCAACTGCAGGGCTCCTCCAGCGGTTTCTAGGCCGCCTAGAATCAGCGCCGCACCGAGAGCACCAGGCTCCCAGGGCCCCTGGCTGGGGTTTTCAGCCCCGCACACACGGAGGCTGATTCCTTGGGTGCCCAGAAAGTGTATGACAGACGTAGGTTCCCTAGCACTCTCCTCCCCAGCAGAGACATGTGCAGGTGTTTGGGGCCTGATCCTGCGTGTCTGGGTTCCTGCCCACAGCCCCAACTCAGGGGAAGCAGCCCCTGAGGCAAGACCTGCTGGAGGAGCCCTGCGCCCCCGCCTGATAGGCGAGTGCACAGCCAGCAGGGAAGCGAGCCTCCTCGGGGGAAGAGGAGGCAGCCCAGCCCCGTCAAGTTGAAAGCCCTGCTTGCACGGAGCTAAGTGCGCCTCCAGTACGGCAGAGCTCTAGCTCTGCTCAGAGCCCCGATCTGGCAGAGTTCCTGGCGCGAGCTGCTCTGCCGGGGGCTAGCCTTGCCCAGACTTGCCTTGCTTTTAGGCTGCCTCTCCAGGAAGGAGCAGGCAGCAGGAGCCTGGGAGTCGCCACTGGCGCCTTTCTTGCCTCAGCTCCAATCCTGCCTTGCCTTTGCACTTAGGTCCCAGTCCTCCTTAAGGAGGGCTTAGGGGCTGGTGGGTTGCACACTGCCAAGGGCTCCAGCAGTGAGAATTCTGTCAGAGGGAAGGGAAGGGCAACTGCAGGGCTCCTCCAGCGGTTGCTTGGCCGCCCAGATTCAGCGCCACACGGAGAGCACCAGGTCC
>NW_017190398.1:0-11313 GCF_001704415.2 Capra hircus | reverse complement strand
TGAGTGGACTGAGACATCTGGGGGACTCTGGGAATGGTGGCACGACCCTGGAGTTCCTCTTCCCTTTCCTGTTGAGAGCACCTGCTCTTGAGATGCGACGGGAACGCCGGGAATTCTTTCCCAACACGCAGGGAAAGGATCCCTCCTCTCTAGATAGTAGGCGGAAACGGGACTCCTCTGAATGTGGGCGGGACTCTCGTGCTTCCTCTCGAGTGGAGACCGGTATGTCGGGGAACTTCTTGAGTTGCAGCAAGGGTGTGAAGGACCCGTTGGAAGTTTCCAGAGTTAGGTGTGATTAGCTCGAGACGCCACAGCGGAAATGGGCCTCATCTCGCCTGGAGGGGAGAACCTCCTGGATTTCTCGAGTTGCGGCAGGTGCTCTCGACTTACCACAGGGACCTCAGGGACCCGCTCTGGTGGCCTCAGAAAGGCCAGTCCCCATGCGAGTTGCTCGGGGCCTCTCGGGATTACTCTCCCGTCGATGCCGGGGCCTAAGACCTAGTGTGAAGTCGGTGCTGGAACCTGAGGATTCCTCTCCAGTGCTGACATGTACCTTGGGGTACTTCTGGAGTCTCCCCAGGGGAGTCAGTCCTCGTCTCGAGAGGGGGAATGCACATGCGCTTTCCTGCCGAGCTGTAGGAGTAGTGTCGCGCTTCCCTTCGCGTGGATCAAGGCATCTGGTGGTTTTCCCTCGAGGCTTTCCCAGGAGGTTTTCCCAGGAGGCTTTCCCACGAGGGCTTTCCACAGGTCCTGTCCCACGTGCCACTGTGGTGTGAGTCGATCCTCGGCTTGAAATTCGAGGCAGTGCATGGAAAACAGGTTTCCCTGGAATGGACTGAGATATCTGGGGGACTCTGGGAATGGTGGCTCGACCCTGGAGTTCCTCTCGGCCTTTCCTGTGGAGAGCGCCTCCTCTTGAGATGGGACGGGAACGCCGGGAATTCTTTCCCGAACCACGGCAGGGAAAGGATCCCTCCTCTCGAGCTAGGAGGCGGAAACGAGGCTCCTCTGGATGTGGGCGGAACACTCGTGCTTCCTCTCCAGTGGAGACGGGTATGTCGGGGAACTTCTTGAGTTGCAGCAAGTGGTGTGAAGGACACTTTGGAAGTTCCAGAGGTTAGGTGTGATTAGCCTCGAGACACCTCGAGCAGAAACGGGCCTCATCTCGCCTGGAGGGGAGAACCTCCTGGTTTTTGTCGAGTTGTGGCAGGTGCTCTCGACTTACGACGGGGACCACAGGGCCGCGCTCTGGTGGCCTCAGGAAAGGCCAGTCCCCATGCGAGTTGCTCGGGGTCCTCTCGGGATTCCTCTCCCGTCGATGCTGGGGCCTAAGATCTTGTGTGGAGTCGGTGCCGGATCCTGAGGATTCCTATCCAGTGCTGACATGGATCTTGGCGTACTTCTGGAGTCTCCCCAGGGGAGTCAGTCGTCGTCTCGAGTGGGGGCATGCACGTGTGCTTTACTCCCGAGCTGTGACAGGCAGTGTCACGCTTCCCTTCTCGTGGATCAAGGGACCTGTGGCTTTCCCTCGAGGCTTTCCCACGAGGCTTTTCACGAGGCTTTCCCACAGGGCTGTCCCACGTGCCACCGTGGTGTGAGTGGATCCTCGGCTTGAAAGTCGAGGCAGTGCAGGGAAAACAGGTTTCCCTGGAATGGACTGAGACATCTGGGGGACTCTGGGAATGGTGGCACGACGCTGGATTTCCTCTCGCCTTCCCTGAGGAGAGCGCCTCCTCTTGAGATGCGACGGGAACGCCGGGAATTCTTTCCCGACCACGCAGCGAAAGCATCCCACCTCTCGAGCTATGAGGCGGAAACGGGGCTCATCTGGATGTGGGCAGGACTCCTGTGCTTCCTCTCGAGTGGAGACGGCGTATGTCGGGGAACTTCTTGAGTTGCAGCGAGGGTGTGAAGGACGCTTTGGAAGTTCTAGATGTTAGGTGTGATTAGCCCCAAGACACCTCAGCGGAAATGGGCCTCATCTCGCCTGGAGGGGAGAATCTCCTGGATTTTCTCCAGTTGAGTCAGGTGCTCACATCTTACGACCGGGACCTCAGGGACCTGCTCTGGTGACCTCAGGAAAGACCCGTCCCCACGCAAATTGCTCGGGGGCCTCTCAGGATTCCTCTCCCGTCGATGCCAGGGCCTAAGACATTGTGTGGAGATGGTGCGGGAACCTCAGGATTCCTCTCCAGTGCTGACAAGGATCTTGAGGGACTTCTGGAGTCTCCCCAGGGAAGTCAGTCCTCGTCTCCAGTGGTGGCATGCACGTGCGCTTTCCTCCCGAGCTGTAGCAGCAGTGTCACGCTTCCCTTGGCGTGGATCAAGGGATCTGTGGCTTTCCCTCGAGGATTTCCCACTAGGTTTTCCCACGAGGCTTTTCCACAAGGCTGTCCCACGTGCCACCATGGTGTGAGTCAATCCTCGGCTTGAAAGTCGAGGCAGTGCCGGGAAAACAGGTTTCCCTGGAATGGACTGAGATATCTGGGGGACTCTGGGAATGGTGGCACGACCCTGGAGCTCCTCTCGCCTTTCCTGTGGAGAGCGCCTCCTCTGGAGATGCGACGGGAACCCCAGGAATTCCTTCCCGACACACAGAGAAAGGATACCTCGTCTCGAGCTATGAGGGAGAAATGGGGCTCCTCTGGATGTGGGCGGGACTCTCTTGCTTCCTCTCGAGTGGAGACGGGTATGTCGGGGAACTTCTTGAGTTGCAGCAAGGGTGTGAAGGACCCTTTGGAAGTTCCAGAGGTTACGTGTGATTAGCTTCGAGACGCCTCAGCGGAAATGGGCCTCATCTAACCTGGAGGGGAGAATATCCTGGATTTTCTCGAGTTTCGCCAGGTGCTCTCGACTTACGACGGGGACCTCAGTGATCCGCTCTGGCTGGCCTCAGGAAAGGCCAGTCCCCATGCAAGTTGCTCTGGGGCCTCTCGGGATTCCTCTCCCGTCGAAGCCGGGGCCTAAGTCGTTGTGTGGAGTCGGTGCCGGAACCTGAGGAATCCTCTCCAGTGCTGACATGGATCTTGGGGTACTTCTGGAGTTTCCCCAGGGGAGTCAGTACTCGTCTCGAGTGGGGGCATGCACGTGCCCTTTCCTCCCGACCTCTAGCAGCAGTGATACGCTTCCCTTCGCGTGGATCAAGGGATCAGTGCCTTTCCCTAGAGGCTTTCCCACGAGCCTTTCCCACGAGGATTTCCCACGGGCCTTTCCCACAGTGCTGTCCCACGTGCCACTGTGGTGAGAGTCGATCCTCGGCTTGAAAGTCGAGGCAATGCATGGAAACAGGTTTCCCTGGAATGGACAGAGACATCTGGCTGACTCTGGGAATGGTGGCACGAACCTGGATTTCCTCTCGCCTTTCCTGTGGAGATCGCCTCCTCTTGAGATGCGACAGGAACGCCGGGAATTCTTTCCCGACCACGCAGGAAAGGATCCCTCCTCTCGATCTAGGAGGCGGAAACGGGGCTCCTCTAGATGTGAGTGGGACTCTCGTGCTTCCTCTCCACTGGAGACGGGTATGTCGGGGAGCTTCTTGAGTTGCAGCAAGGATGTGAAGGACCCTTTGGAAGTTCCACAGGTTAGGTGTGATTAGCCTGGATATGGCTAGCAGAAATGGGCCTCATCTCGCCTGGAGGGAAGAACCACCTGGATTTTCTCCAGTTGAGGCAGGTGCTCACAACTTATGACCGGGACATCAGGGACCCGCTCTGGTGGCCTCAGGAAAGGCCAGTCCCCTTTCGAGTTGCTCGGGGGCCTCTCGGGATTCCTCTCCCGTCGATGCCGGGGCCTAAGACCTTGTGTGGAGATGGTGCCAGAACCTGAGGATTCCTCTCCAGTGCTGACATGGATCTTGCGATACTTCTGGAGTCTCCCCAGGGGAGTCAGTCCTTTTCTCGAGTGGGGACATGCACGTGCGCTTTCCTCCCGAGATGTAGCAGCAGTGTCATGCTTCCCTTCGCGTGGATCAAGGGATCTGTGGCTTTCCCTCGAGGCTTTCCCACGAGGCTTTCCCACAGGGCTGCCCCACGTGCCACTGTGGTGTGAGTCGATCCTAGGCTTGAAAGTCGAGGCAGTGCAGGGAAAACAGGTTCCCTGGAATGGACGGAGACATCTGGGGGACTCTGGTAATGGTGGCACGAACCTGGAGTTCCTCTCGCTTTTCCTCTGGAGAGCACCTCCTCTTGAGATGCGACGGGAACGCCGCGAATTCATTCCCGACCACGCAGGGAAAGGATCAAACCTCTCGAGCTAGGAGGCGGAAACGTGGCTCCTCTTGATGTGGGCGGGACTTTCCTGCTTCCTCTCGAGTGGAGACGGGTATGTCGGGGAACTACTTGAGTTGCTGCAAGGGTGTGAAGGACCCTTTGGAAGTTCCAGAGGTTACGTGTGATTTGCCTGGAGAGGCCTCAGCGGAAATGGGCCTCATCTCGCCTGGAGGGGAGAACCTCCTGGATTTTTTCGAGTTGCGGCAGGAGCTCTCGACTTACGATGGGGACCTCAGGGATCCGCTCTGGTGGCCTCAGGAAAGGCCAGTCCCCATGCGAGTTGCTCGTCGGCCTCTCTGGATTCCTCTTCCATCGATGCTGGGGCCTAAGACCTTCTGTGGAGTCAGTGCGGGAACCTGAGGTTTCCTCTCCAGTGCTGACATGGATCTTGGGGTACTTCTGGAGTCCCCCCAGGGGAGTCAGTCCTCATCTCGAGTAGGGGCATGCACGTGCGCTTTCCTTCCGAGCTGTAGCAGCAGTGTCGCGCTTCCCTTCCGGTGGATCAAGGGATCTGTGTCTTTCCCTCGAGGCTTTCCCACGAGGCTTTCCCACAGGGCTGTCCCACGTGCCACGGTGGTGTGAGTTGATCCTCGGCTTGAAAGTCGATGCAGTTCAGGGAAAACAGGTTTCCCTGGAATGGACTGAGATATTCAGGGGACTCTGGGAATGGTGGCACGACCCTGGAGATCCTCTCGCCTTTCCTGTGGAGAGCGCCTCCTCTTGAGATGCAACGGGAACGCAGGGAATTCTTTCCCGACCACGCAGGGAAAGGATCCCTCCTCTCGAGCTAGGAGGCGGAAACGGGGCTCCTCTGGATGTGGGCGGGACTCTCGTGCTTCCTCTCGAGTGGAGACGGGTATGTCGGGGAACTTCTTGAGTTGCAGCAAGGGTGTGAAGGACCCTTTGGAAGTTCCAGATATTAGATGTGATTAGCCTCGAGACGCCTCAGCGGAAATGGGCCTCATCTCGCCTGCAGGGGAGAACCTCCTGGATGTTCTCGAGTTGCGGCAGGTGCTCTCGACTTACGACGGGGCCTGCAGGGCCCCGCTCTGGTGGCCTCAGGAAAGGCCAGTCCCCTTGCGAGTTGCTCAGGGGCCTCTCGGGATTCCTCTCCCTTCGATGCCGGGGCCTAAGTCCTTGTGTGGAATCGGTGCCGAAACCTGAGTATTCGTCTCCAGTGCTGACATGGATCTTGGCGTACTTCTGGAGTCTCCCCAGGGGAGTCAGTCGTCGTCTCGAGTGGGGGCATGCACGTGTGCTTTACTCCCGAGCTGTGACAGCAGTGTCACGCTTCCCTTCTCGTGGATCAAGGGACCTGTGGCTTTCCCTCGAGGCTTTCCCCCGAGGCTTTCCCAAGAGGCTTTCCCACAGGGCTGTCCCACGTGCCAACGTGGTGCGAGTCGATGCTCGGCTTGAAAGTCGAGGCAGTGCAAGGAAAACAGGTTTCCCTGGAATGGACTGATACATCTGGGGGACTCTGGGAATGGTGACACGACCCTGGAGTTCCTCTCGCCTTTCCTGTGGAGAGCGCCTCCTCTTGAGATGCGAGGGAAACGCCGGGAATTCTTTCCCGACCACGAGGGAAATGATACCTCCTCTCGAGCTAGGAGGCGGAAAAGGGGCTCCTCTGGATGTGGGCGGGACTCTCGTGCTTCCTCTCGAGTGGAGACGTGTATGTCGGGGACCTTCTTGAGTTGCAGCAAGGGTGTGAAGGACCCTTTGGAAGTTCCAGAGGTCAGGTGTGATAAGCCTCGAGTCGCCTCTGCGGAAATGGGCCTCATCTCGCCTGGAGGGGAGAACCTCCTGGATTTTCTCGAGTTGCGTCAGGTGCTCTCGACTTACGATGGGGACCTCAGAGACCCGCTCTGGTGGCCTCAGGAAAGACCAGTCCCCATGCGAGTTACTCAGGGCCCTCTCGGGGTTCCTCTCCCGTCGATGCCAGGGCCTAGGACCTTGTGTGGAGTCGGTGCCAGAACCTGAGGATTCCTTTGTAGTGCTGACAAGGATCTTGGGGTACTTCTCCAGTCTCCCCACGGGAGTCAGTCCTCATCTCGAGTGGGGGCATGCACGTGCGCTTTCCTCCCGAGCTGTAGCAACAGTGTCACGCTTCCCTTCGCGTGGATCAAGGTATCTGCGGCTTTCCCTCGAGGCTTTCCCACGAGTCTTTTCCACGAGGCTTTCCCACGAGACTTTCCCAAAGGGCTGTCCCACGTGCCACCGTGTTGTGTGTCGATCCTAGGCTAGAAAGTTGAGGCAGTGCAGGAGAAACAGGATTCCATGGAATGGACTGAGACATCTGGGGGCCTCTGGGAATGGGTGCACGAATCTGGAGTTCCTCTCGCCTTTCCTGTGGAGAGCGCCTCCTCTTGAGATGAGATGGGAACTCCGGAAATATTTGACCGACCACTCAGTGAAAGGATCCCTCCTCTCGAGCTAGGAGGCAGTAACGGGGCTCCTCTGGATGTGGGCGGGACTCTCGGGCTTCCTCTCGAGTGGAGACGGGTGTGTGGGGAGCTTCTTGAGTTGCAGCAAGGGCGTGAAGGACCCTTTGTAAGTTCCATAGGTTAGGTGTGATTAGCCTGGAGACGCCTCAGCGGAAATGGGCCTCATCTCGCCTGGAGGGTAGAACCTCCTGGATTTTCTCGAGTTGCGGCAGGTGCCCTCGACTTACGACGGGGACCTCAGGGACCCGCTCTGGTGCCCTCAGGAAAGGCCAGGCCCCATGCGAGTTGCTCTGGGACCTCGCGGGATTCCTCTCCCGTAGATGCCAGGGCCTAAGACCTTGTGTGGAGTCGGTGCCGGAAGCTGAGGATTCCTCTCCAGTGCTGACATGGATCTTGGGGTACTTCTCGAGTCTCCCCAGGGGTGTCAGTCTTCGTCTCGAGTGGGGCCATGCACGTGCGCTTTCCTCCCGAGCTGTAGCAGCAGTGTCCCGCTTCCCTTCGCGTGGATCAAGGGATCTGTGGCTTTCCCTCGAGGCTTTCCCACGAGGCTTTCCCACAGGGCTGTCCCACGTGCCACTGTGGTGTGAGTCGATCCTCGGCTAGAAAGTCGAGGCAGTGCAGGGAAACAGGTTTCCCTGGAATGGACTGAGACATCTGGGGGACTCTGCGAATGGTGGCACGACACTGGAGTTCCTCTCGCCTTTCCTGTGGAGAGCGCCTCCTCTTGAATTGCGACGGGAACTCGGTGAATTCTTTCCAGACAACGCACGGAAAGGATCTCACCTCTGGAGCTAAGAGGCAGAAATGGGGCTCCTCTGGATGTGGGTGGGACTCTCGTGCTTCCTCTCGAGTGCAGACGGGTATGTCGGAGAACTTCTTGAGTTGCAGCAAGGGTGTGAAGGACCCTTTGGAAGTTCCAGAGGTTAGGTGTGATTAGCCTCGAGACGCCTCAGCGGAAATGGGCCTCATCTTGCCTGGAGGGGAGAACCTCCTGGATTTTCTCGAGTTGCGGCAGGTGCTCTCGACTTATGATGGGGACCTCAGGGACCCGCTCTGGTGGACTCAGTAAAGGCCAGTCCACATGCGCGTTGCTCAGGGGCCTCTCGGGATTCCTCTCCCGTCGATGCTGGGGCATACGACCTTGTGTGAATTCGGTGCCGGAACTTGAGGATTCCTCTCCAGTGCTGACATGGATCTTGGGGTACTTCTGGAGTCTCCCCAGGGGAGTCAGTCGTAGTCTCGAATGGGGGCATGCACGTGCGATTTCCTCCAGAGCTGTAGCAGCAGTGTCACGCTTCCCTTCGCGTGGATCAAGGGATCTGTGGCTTTCCCTAGAGACTTTCCCACGAGGCTTTCCCACGGGGCTTTCCCACGAGGCTTTCCCACAGGGCTGTCCCACGTGCCACCGTGGTGTGAGTCGATCCTCGGCTAGAAAGTCAAGGCAGTGCAGGGAAAACAGGTTTTCCTGGAATGGACTGAGACATCTGGGGGACTCTGCGAATGGTGGCACGACCCTTGAGTTCCTCTCGCCTTTCCTGTGGAGAGCGCCTCATCTTGAGATGCGACGGGAACGCCGGGAATTCATTACCAACGACACAGGGAAAGGATCCCTCCTCTCGAGCTACGAGGCGGACACGGGGCTCCTCTGGATGTGAGCGGAGCTCTTGTGCTTCCTCTCGAGTGGAGACGGGTATGTCATGGAAATTCTTGAGTTGTAGCAAGGGTGTGAAGGACCCTTTGGAAGTTCCAGAGATTAGGTGTGATTAGCCTCGAGACGCCTCAGCGAAATGGGCCTCATCTCGCCTGGAGGGCAGAACCTCCTGGATTTTCTCGAGTTGCAGCAGGTGCTCTCGACTTACAACAGGGACCTCAGGGACCCGCTCTGGTGGCCTCAGGAAAGGCCAGTCCCCATGCGAGTTGCTCGGGGGCCGCTCGGGATTCCTCTCCCATCGATGCCGGGCCCTAAGACCTTGTGTGGAGTCGGTGTCGGAAACTGAGAATTCCTCTGCAGTGCTGACATCGCTCTTGGGGTACTTCTGAAGTCTCCCCAGGGGAGTGAGTCCTCGTCTCCAGTCGGGGTATGCACGTGCCCTTTCCTCCCGAGCTGTAGCAGCAGTGTCACGCTTCCCTTCCCGTGGATCATAGGATCTGTGGCTTTCCCTCGAGGCTTTCCCATGAGGCTTTCCCACGACGCTTTCCCACCAGGCTTTCCAACGAGGCTTTCCCCCAGTGATGTCCCACCTGCCACCGCGGTGTCAGTCGATCCTCGGTTTGAAAGTCGAGGCAGTGCCGGGGAAACAGGCTTCCCTGGAATGGACTGAGACATCTGGGGGACTCTGGGAATGGTGACACGACCCTGGAGTTCCTCTCGCCTTTCCTGTGGAGAGCGCCCCCTCTTGATATGTGTCGGGAACGCTGAGAATTCTTTTCTGAACACGCAGGAAAGGATCCCTCCTGTCGAGCTAGGAGGCAGAAACAGGGCTCCTCTGGATGTGGGCGGGACTCTCGTGCTTCCTCTCGAGTGGAGAGGGGTATGTCAGGGAACTTCTTGAGTTGCAGCAAGGGTGTGAAGGGCCCTTTGGAAGGTCCAGAGGTTAGGTGTGATTAGCCTCGTGTCGCCTCTGCGGAAATGGGGCTCATCTCATCTGGAGGGAAGAACCTCCTGGATTTTCTCGAGTTGTGGCAGGTTCTCTCGACTTATGACGGGGACGTCAGGGACCCGCTCTGGTGGCCTCAGGAAGGCCAGTCCCCATGCGAGTTGCTCGGGGGCCTCTCGGGATTTCACTCCCATCGATGCCAGGGTCTAAGGCCTTGTGTGGAGTCGGTGCAGGAACCTGAGGTTTCCTCTCCTTGCTGACATGGATCTTGGGTACTTCTGGAGTCTCCCCAGGGGAGTCAGTCCTCGTCTGGAGTGGGCGCATGCACATGCGCTTACCTCCCGAGCTGTAGCTGCAGTATCTCGCTTCTCTTCTTGTGGAGTAAGGGATCTGTGGCTTTCCCTCGAGTCTTTCCCACGAGGCTTTCCCACGAGGCTTTCCCAAAGGGCTGTCCCACATGCCACCGTTGTTTGAATCGATACTCGGCTTGAGAGCCAAGGCAATGCAGGTAAAACAGGTTTCCGTGAAATGGACTGAGACATGTGGGGGACTCTGGGAATGGTGGCACCACCCTGGAGTTCCTCTCGCCTTTCCTGTGGAGAGCGACTCCTCTTGAGACGCTATGGGAACGCCGGGAATTCTTTCCCGACAACGCAGGGAAAGGATCCCTCCTCTCGAGCTGGGAGAAGGAAACGGGGCTCCTCTGGATGTGGGCAGGCCTCTCGTGCTTCCTCTCGAGTGGAGACAGGTATGTCAGGGAACTTCTTGAGTTGCAGCAAGGACGTGAAGGACCCTTTGGAAGTTTCAGAGGTTAGGTGTGATTAGCCTCGAGACGTCTCAGCGGAAATGGGCCTCATCTCGCCTGGAGGGGAGAACCTTCTGGATTTTCTCGAGTTGCGGCAGGTGCTCTCGACTTACGACGGGGACCTCAGGGACCCGCTCTTGTGGCCTCAGGAAAGGCCAGTCCCCATGCGTGTTGCTCGTGGGCCTCTCGGGATTCCTCTCCCGTCGATGCCCGGGCCTAAGACCTTGTGTGGAGTCAGTGCTGGAACCTGAGGATTCCTCTCCAGTGCTGACATGGATCTTGGGGTACTAATGGAGTCTCCCTAGTGGAGGCAGTCCTCGTCTCGAGTGGGGGCATGCACGTGCGATTTCCTCCCGAGCTGAAGCAGCAGTGTCACGCTTCCCTTCGCGTGGATCAAGGGATCTGTGTCTTTCCCTCGAGGCTTTCCCACGAGGCTTTCCCACGAGGCCTTCCCACAGGGCTGTGCCACGTGCCACCGTGTGTGAGTCGATCCTCGGCTTGAAAGTCGAGGCAGTGCAGGGAAAACAGGTTTCCCTGGAATGGAATGAGACATCCGGGGGACTCTGGGAATGGTGGCACGACCCTGCAGTTCCTCTCCCCTTTCCTTTGGAGAGCGCCTCCTCTTGAGATGCGATGAGTATGCCGGGAATTCTTTCCCGACCAAGTAGGGAAAGGATCCCTCATCTCGAGCTACGAGCCGGAAACGGAGCTCCTCTGGATGTGGCCGGGACCCTCTTGTGCTTCCTCTTGAGTGGAGACGGGTATGTCGGGGAACTTCTTGAGTTGCAGCATGACTGTGAAAGACTCTTTAGAAGTTCCAGAGTTCACGTGTGATTAGCCTCGAGACACATCAGTGGAAACGGGCCTCATCTCACCTGCAGGGAGAACCTCCTGGATTTTACCGAGTTGCGGCAGTGCTCTCGACTTACGACGGGGACCTCATGGACCCGCTCTGGTTACCCGCCTCTGGTTACCTCAGGAAAGGCCCGTCCCCATGTGAGTTGCTAGAGGTCCTGTCGCTACTATTCCTCTCGTCGATGCAGGGCCTAAGACCTTGTGTGGAGTCGGGGGCGCGGAACTGAGGATTCCGTCTCCAGGGCTGACATGCATCTTGGGCTATTCTGGAGTCTCCCCAGGGGAGTCAGTTCTCGTCTCGAGTAGGGCAATAGCACGTGCCGCTTTCCTCCGCGTGATAGTCA
>NW_017190397.1:0-11313 GCF_001704415.2 Capra hircus | reverse complement strand
TACTTCTGGAGTCTCCCCAGGGAGTCAGACTTCGTCGCGAGTGGGGCATGCACATGTGCTTTCCTCCCGAGCTGTAGCAGCAGTGTCATGCTCCCCTTCGCGTGGATCAAGGGATCTGTGGCTTTCCACGAGGCTTTCCCTGAGGCTTTTCCCTTCCCGCAAGGCTTTCCCACAGGGCTGTCCCACGTGCCACTGTGGTGTGAGTCAATCCTCGGCTTGAAAGTCGAGGCAGTACAGGGAAAACAGGTTTCCCTGGAATGAACTGAGACATCTGGGGGACTCTGGGAATGGTGGCACGACCCTGGAGTTCCTCTCGCCTTTCCTGTGGATAGCGCCTCTTCTTGAGATGCGACGGGAACGCCGCGAATTCTTTCCCGACCACGCAGGGAATGGATCCCTCCTCTGGAGCTGGGAGGCAGAAACGGGGCTTCTCTGGATGAGGGCGGGAGTCTCCTGATTCCTCTCGAGTGGAGACGGGTATGTCGGGGAACTTCTTGCGTTGCAGCAAGGGTGTGAAGGACCCTTTGTCAGTTCCAGAGGTTAGGTGTGATTAGCCTCGAGATGCCTCAGTGGAAATGGGCCTCATCTCGCCTGGAGGGGAGAACCTCCTGGATTTTCTCGAGTTGTGGCAGGTGCTCTCAACATATGACGGAGACCTCAGGAACCCGCTATGGAGGCCTCAGGAAAGGCCAGTCCCATGGGAGTAGCTCGGGGTCTCTCGGGATTCCTCTCCCGTCGATGCCGGGGCCTAAGACCTTGTGTGGAATCGCTGCCGGAACCTGAGGATTCCTCTCCAGTGCTGACATGGATTTGGGGTACTTCTGGATTCTCCACAGGGGAGTCAGTCCTCGTCTGGAATTGGGGCACTCACGTGCGATTTCCTCTTGATCTGTAGCAGCAGTGTCACGCTTCCCTTGCCGTGGATCAAGGGATCTGTGGCTTTCCCTCGAGGCTTTCCCACGAGGCTTTCCCACAGGGCTGTCCCACGTGCATCGTGGTGTGAGTCGATCCTCGGCTTGAAAGTCGAGGCAGTGCAGGGAAAACAGATTTCCCTGGAATGGATTGAGACATCTGGGGGTCTCTGGGAATGGTGGCACGACCCTGGAGTTCCTCTCGCCTTTCCTGTGGAGAGTGCCTCCTCTTGAGATGCGTCGGGAACGCCGGGAAGTCTTTCCCCAACACGCAGGAAAAGGATCTCTACTCTCGAGCTAGGAGGCGGAAACGGGGCTCCTCTGGATGTGGGCGGGACTCTCGTGCTTCCTCTCGAGTGGAGACGGGTATGTGGGGGAACTTCTTGAGTTGCAGCAAGGGTGTGAAGGACCCATAGGAAGTTCCAGAGGATAGGTGTGATTAGCCTCGAGACGCCTCAGCGGAAATGGGCCTCATCTCGCCTGGAGGGGAGAACCTCCTGGATTTTCTCCAGTTGCGGCAGGTGCTCTCGACTTACGACGGGGACCTCAGGAACCCGCTCTGGTGGCCTCACGAAAGGCCAGTCCCCATGCGAGATGCTCGGTGGTCTCTCGGGATTCCTCTCCCGTCGATGCCCGGGCCTAAGACCTTGTGTGGAGTCAGTGCTGGAACCTGAGGATTCCTCTCCAGTGCTGACATGGATCTTGGGGTACTTCTGGAGTCTCCCCAGGGGAGTCAGATCTCGTCTCGAGTGGGGGCATACACGTGCGCTTTCCTGCGAGCTGTAGCAGCATTTTCATGCTTCCCTTCGAGTGGTTCAAGGCATCTGTGGATTTCCCTCGAGTCTTTCCCACGAGGCTTTCCCACGAGGCTTTCTCACAGGGCTGTCCCACGTGCCCCCGTGGTGTGAGTCGATCCTTGGCTTGAAAGTCGAGTTAGTGCAGGGAAAACAGGTTTCCCTGGAATGGACTGAGACATCTGGGAGACTCTGGGAATGGTGGCACGACCCTGGAGTTCCTCTCGCCTTTCCTGTGGGAGAGCGCATCCTCTTGAGATGGGACGGGAATGCCGGGAATTCTTTCCCCACCACGCAGGGAAAGGATTCCTCCTCTCGTCCTTTGAGGCGGAAACGGGGGTCCTGTGCATGTGGGCGGGACTCTCGTGCTTCCTCTCGAGTGGAGTCGGGTATGTCGGGGAACTTCTTGAGTTGCAGCAAGGGTGTGAAGGATCCTTTGGAAGTTCCAGAGGTTAGATGTGATTACCCTCGAGACGCCTCTGTGGAAATGGGCATCATCTCGCCTAGAGGGGAGAACCTCCAGGATTTTCTCGAGTTGCGGCAGGTGCCCTCGACTTACGACGGGGCCCTCAGGGACCCACTCTGGTGGCCTCAGGAAAGGCCAGTCCCGATGCGAGTTGCTAGAGGGCCTCTCGGGATTGCTCTGCCGGAGATGCCGGGGCCTAAGACCTTGTGTGGAGTCGTTGCTGGAACCTGAGGATTTCTCTCCAATGCTGACATGGATCTTGGGGTACTTCTGGAGACTCCCCTGGGAGTCAGTCCTCGTCTCGAGTGGGGGCATGCACGTGCGCTTACCTCCCAAGCTGTATCAGCAGTGTCAGGCTTCCCTTCACGTGGATCAAGGGATCTGTTTCTTTACCTCGAGCCTTTCCCACGAGGCTTTCCTCGAGGAGGCTTTCCCTCGAGGCTTTCCCACAGGCTGTCCCACGTTCCACCGTGGTGTGACTCTATCCTCGGATTGAAAGTCGAGGCAGTGCAGGGAAAACAGGTTTCCCTGGAATTGACTGAGACATCCGGGGACTCTGGGAATGGTGGCACGACCTGGAGTTCCTCTCACCTTTACTGTTTAGAGCGCCTCCTCTTGAGATGCGACAGGAACGCCGGGAATTCTTTCCGGACACGCAGGGAAAGGATCCCTCCTCTCGAGCTACGAGGCGGAAACACGGCTCATCTGAATGTGGGCTGGGCTCTCGTGCTTCCTCTCGAGTGGAGACGGGTATGTCGGGGAACTTCTTGAGTTGCAGCAAGGGTGTGAAGGACCCTTTGGAAGTTCCAGAATTTAGGTGTGATTAGACTCGAGACGTCTCAGCGGAAAAGGGCCTCATCTCGCCTGGAGGGGAGAACCTCCTGGATTTTCTCGAGTTGCGGCAGGTGCTCTCGACTTAGGACGGGACCTCAGGGACCCGCTCTGGTGGCCTCAGGAAAGGCCAGTACCCATGCGAGTTGTTCAGGGGCCTTTCGGAATTCCTCTCCCATCGATGCCGGGGCCTAAGACCTTGTGTGGAGTTGGTGTCATAACCTGAGGATTCCTCTCCAGTGCAGACATGGTTCTTGGGGTACTTCTGGAGTCTCCCCAGGGAGTAAGTCCTCGTCTCGAGTGGGGCCATGCACGTGCGCTTTCCTCCCGAGCTGTAGCAGCAGTGTCACGCTTCCCTTCGCGTGTATCAAGGATCTGTGGCTTTCCCTCGAGGCTTTCCCTCGAGGCTTTCCCACGAGGCTTTTCCACAGGGCTGTCCCACATGCTACAGTGGTGTGAGTCGATCCTCGGCTTGAAAGTCGAGGCAGTGCAGGGAAAACAGTTTTCCCTGGAATGGACTGAGACACATGGGGGACTCAGGGAATGGTGGCACGACCCTGGAGTTCCTCTCGTCTTTAGTGTGGAGAGCGCCTCCTCTTGAGATGCCACGGGAACGCCGGGAATTCTTGACCGAACACGCAGGGAAAGGATCCCTCCTCTCGAGCTAGGAGGCAGAAAAGGGCTCCACTGGATGTGGGCGGGATTCTTGTGCTTCCTCTCAAGTGGAGACGGTTATGTCGGGGAACTTCTTGAGTTGAAGCAAGGGTGTGAAGGACTCTTTGGAAGTTCGAGAGGTTAGGTGTGATTAGCCTCGATACGTCTCAGCGGAAATGGGCTTCATCTCACCTGGAGGGGAACCTCCTGGATTTTCTCGAGTTGCGGCAGGTGCTCTCGACTTACGACCTGGACCTCAAGGACCCGCTTTGTTGGCCTGAGGAAAGGCCAGTCCCCATGCGAGTTGCTAGAGGTCTTGTCGCTATTCCTCTCCGTCGATGCCAGGGCCTAAGACCTTGTGTGGAGTCGGGGCCGGAACCTGAGGATTCCTCTCCAGGGCTGACATGCATCTTGGGGTATTTCTGGAGTCTCCCCAGGGGAGTCAGTTCTCGTCTCGAGTATGGGCATGCACGTGCGCTTTCCTCCCGTGCTGTAGCAGCAGTGTCACGCTTCCCGTCGCGTGGATTAAGGGATCTGTGGCTTTCCCTCGAGGCTTTCCCACGAGGCTTTCCCACAGGGTTGTCACACGTGCCACCGTGGTGTGAGTCGATCCTCGGCGTGAAAGTCGAAGCAGTGCAGGGAAAACAGGATCCTCTGGAATGGACTGAGACATCTGGGGGACTCTTGAATGGTGGCACGACCCATGAGTTCCTCTCGCCTTTCCTGTGCAGCGCGCCTCCTCTTGAGATGCGTCGAAACGTCGGGAATTCTTTCCCGAGGAAGCAGGGAAGGATCCCTCATCTCGAGCTTGGAGGCGGAAACGGAGCTCCTCTGGCGGTGGCCGGACCCTGGTGCTTTCTCTGGAGTGGAGACGAGTATGTCGGGGAACTTCTTGAGTTTTAGCAATGGTGTTTAGGACACTTTGGAAGTTCCAGAGTTTAGCTGTGATTACTCTCGAGACGCCGCAGAGAAAATGGGTCTCATCTCGACTGGAGCAGAGAACCTCCTGGATTTTCTCGAGTTGCGGCAGGTACTCTCGACATACGACCGTGACCTCAGGGACAGTGTAGCAGATGTGTCACGCTTCCCTTCGCGGGGATCAAGGGATCTCTGGCTTTCCCTCGAGGCTTTCTCACAGGGCTGTCCCACATGCCACCATGGTGTGAGTGGATCCTCGGCGTGAAATTCGAGGCAGTGCTGGGAAAACGGGTTCCTCTGAAATGGACTGAGACATCTGGGGGACTCTTGAAATGGTGGCACGACCCTGGGTTCCTCTCGCCTTTCCTATTAAGAACCCTTGCTCTTGAGATGCCATGGGAACGCCGAAAAATCTTTCCTGACTAAGCAGGATAGGATCCTTCATCTCGGAAACGGGGTTCCTCTGAATGTGGGCGTGACCCTCGTGCTTCCTCTCGTGTGGAGACGGGTATGTCGGGGAACTTCTTGAGTTGCAGCAAGGACCCTTTTGAATTTCCAGAGGTTAGGTGTGATGAGCCTCCAGACACCTCAGAGGAAATGGGCCTCATCCCGCCTGGAGGGGAGAACCTCCTGGATTTTACCCAGTTGCGGCAGGTTCTCTCGAGTTATGACGGGTCCTCAGGGACCCGCTCTGGTGGCCTCAGGAAAGGCCAGTCCCCATGCGAGTTACCAGGGGGCCTCTAGGGATTCCTCTCCCATCGATGCCGGTGCCTAAGACCTTGTGTGGAGTCGGGGCCAGACCCTGAGGATGCCTCTCCAGTGCTGACATGAATCTTTCCGTACTTCTGGAGTCTCACCAGGGGAGTCAGTCTTCATCTCGTGTGGGGGCATGCACCTGCCATTTCCTCACGACCTGCAGCAGCAGTGTCACGCTTGCCGACGTGTGGATCAAGGGATCTGTCGCTTTCCATTGAGGCTTTCCCACGAGGCTTTCCAACAGGGCTGTCCCACGTGCCACGGTGGTGTGAGTCGATCCTCGGCGTGAACGTCGAGGCAGTGCAGGGAAAACAGTTTCTTCTGGAATGGACTTAGACATCTGGGGGACTCTTGGAATGCTGGCAAGGCCCTGGAGTTCCTCTCGTCTTTCCTGTTGAGAGCGCCTCCTCTTGAGATGCGACGGGAAGGCCGGGAATTCTTTCCCGACGACGAAGGGAAAGGATCCCTCTTCTCGAGCTACGAGGCGGAAACGGGGCTCCGCTGGATATGGGCGGGAACCTCGTCCTTCCTCTCGAGTGGATATGGGTATGTCGGAGAACTTCTTGACTTGCAGCAAGGGTGTGAAGGACCCTTTGGAAGTTCCAGAGGTTAGGTGTGATTAGCCTTGAGACGCCTCAGCGGAAATCGGCCTCATCTCGCCTGGAGGGGAGAACCTCCTGGATTTTCTCGAGTTGCGGCAGGTGCTCTCGAGTTACGACGGAGACCTCAGGGACCCGCTCTGGTGACCTCAGGAAAGGCCAGTCCCCATGCGAGGTGCTAGGGGGCCTCTCAGGATTCCTCTCCCGTCGATGCTGGGGCCTAAGACCTTGTGTGGAGTCGGGACCGGAACCTGAGGATTCCTCTCCAGTACTGACATGGATCTTGGCGTACTTCTGGAGTCTCCCAAGCTTGCGTCAGTCCTCGGCTCGAGTGGGGTCATGTACGTGCGCTTTCCTCCCGAGCGTAGCAGCAGTGTCACGCTTCCCTTCTCGTGGATCAAGGAATCTGTGGCTTTCCCTGGAGTCTTTCCCATGAGGCTTTCCCACAGGGCTATTCCACTTGCCACCATGGTGTGAGTCGATCCTCGGCGTGAAAGTCGAACCAGTGCAGGGAAAACAGGAACCTCCTTCCCCACAGTAGGGGATACACTGTCCCCTTGGGCGGGTATCTCCAGGGCACTCGCGCTGGGGGTTGCCCGCGGAGGTGCGGGCCTCAGGCTCCACGTGAGAAAAGCCCCAAATGGCATTAGCTGCCAGTCCAGACGCTGGCCCCTCAGGTCTCTGGCCGGAGCCTTAGGCTCCAGGCAACTCAAAGCCCTCGCGGTGGCACTCTGGGACTGCTGTAGGGAAAGGATGCCAAGAGCCCACGGAGGAGTTGGGAGGGGGCATGGGGGAAACGGAGGCGAGGACAGCGAGGGATCTAGGTGGAGGCGCTGGAGAGAGCGTCTGGTGTCCCGGAATGCCTAGGAGGAGCCAGCGGGGGACAGTCGAGGACCAGGGACCTGTGGAATGTGAAAAGGCGGGAAATCTCAGAGCAAGGCAGGCTGGGAAAGGGGGCGTTGGTGGCCAATTCAAAGGGACCTAGGGGCGTTTCCTGGGCGGTGAGTTCCCTTGGCACTGCTGAGGGCCCCTGATTGATCCACTCGGGGTTGAACCCATCCCCGCTGCGAGGGAGGGCCACAAACCAAAGCCCCCGAACTGCCCGCCCACCCCCAACGGGGATCTTGGCGGTCCAGGGCACAGCCGTGCCCGGGAAAAGCCCACTCGCTCCACGGGACTCCGTCCAGGGTCTCTGCTTGGAAAGAGGCCAGGGGCGGCCCCCTCCATCTACCCACCCAAACCCTATTGACGTCAATGGTGGCGGAGACGCCTCCCGTTCTCCAGAGTCCTGAGCTGCTGGGTCCCCGCCACTCGGCCAGCAGTCTGCAGCGTGCCCGTGTGCCTCTCCCACCATGGCTTCGTCTGGCTCCTCCAGCACCTCAAGCGGTACGTTTGCCCTCGGTCCCTGTGGTCGGATCACATCTCAGGGGATTTGCGGGTGGCCTGGGCAAGGGCTCTCGGCCAATGTGTTGACCCCCCCTCCCACCCGAGAACGGCTGGGACCCATCGGCCAGGCCCGGGGTTCCGAGGCGTCAGGTGTGCCCAAATTCGGAGGCATGGCATCGTTCGTTCATCTTGCTCCTTTGGCACACACATGGCTTCTCCGTTCTCTTTTCTGGGAAGACAGTGTTGTTTCAGGGGCGTGCTGTGGGGGGCGGGGGCCGGGTTGGGGGGTGGTGGGAGCGGGTGCTTTGCTGGGATGAGGCCCTTTATCCTCACATCTTCATGTGGGAATGGGAGTCGGGAGCTCTGTGGCCTTGCTGCCTTCAGTGGCTTCCTCTGCACAGGGGCCTAGTGGCTTCTGCCTTTTGTCAGGCGTTACGGGGTTTGGGCGTCGCTTTGGTGGCCTTGGCCTTTGCCTTGGCCTGGGCCTTGCCTTGCCCTTGGCGTTGCCGTTGCCCTTGCCTTGGTCTTGGGCTTGGCCTTGCCCTGCCCTTGAACTTGACTTGACCTTGACCTTGAACTTGAACTTGGCTTGACCTTGACCTTGAACTTGAACTTGAACTTGAACTTGAACTTGAACTTGACTTGAACTTGAACTTGAAACTTGAACTTGAACTTGACCTTGAACTTGACCTTGACTTGACTTGAACTTGAACTTGACCTTGACTTGACCTTGACTTGAACTTGAACTTGAACTTGACCTTGAACTTGACCTTGATTGAACTTGAACTTGAACTTCAACTTGAACTTGAGAAAACTTTTGAACTTGAACTTGACTTGACCTTGAACTTCACTTTGAACTTGACTTGACCTTGACCTTGACCTTGACCTTGACCTTGAACTTGAAGTTGACTTGAACTTGAACTTAAACTTCACCTTGATCCTTTTGAACTTGAACTTGACCTTGAACTTGACCTTGACCTTGAACTTGACCTTGACCTTGACCAACAACGAGACCTCGAGATTTGCTCAGAGCACCGGAGGTCCAGAAGCAGGGCCCTGTATCTCCCCTTCCCTTTGTGATCATTGCAAAGACATTCCTAGCTGATAGCGGGAGTGCCCCTGAAGAAGCAAGCAGTGGGAGTGTGTTTGACACGACTGTGTGCCTTCCTGGCCTCAGCTCCACAAGGGGCCTTTCCTCTCGAAGTAGGCCCCATGTCCCCTTGGGGAGGGTGTCATGCCTCTTTTCTCCTCACTGCCAAAGGGTGGAGCCAAGCTCGCTCTGTCAGAGGTACAAAAACAGCAATTGAATGGATTTTCAAGCTCTTGCTAGGCTGCACCCTTTCAGGGCCCACTTTACTGAAACAGGTGCTCTGTGGCCCTGGTTGGGTATGCAGGTTCACAAACAGGGTGAGATCCTGTCCAAGCCAAGAATTTTCCTGAAAGACCTAGGCTCACTAGAGCTCTCCTCCAGAGCAAAGGGGATAGAGGAGATGTATGGAGGAGTCTTTGCCTTTGCCTGTGAGTGTGGGGCTACTCCCTACGGCCCCAAGCTCAGGGATAACTGCCTCTAAGAAAGGAATGGCAAGAAGCGCTATTCTTGGAGGTTGGGACAGGGAGTTCGCAGCATGTGGGGAAAGAAAGACTTCTTCGGGGAAGAAGAGGCAACCACCGGGGTGGTGTTTGCAAGCCTCTATTTGGAAGGAACAGGTTTGCTTATACAACTCAAGACCTCCAGATCTGCTCCGAGGACTGAAGTTCCAGAGACAGGGCCATGTATCTCCCCTTCCCTTTGAGATCCTTGCAAAGACATTCCTAGCAGATCGTGGGAGTGCCCATGAAGAAGCAAGCAGCGGAGTGTGCTTGACATCACTGGCTGCCTACCTGGGCTCAGCTCCTCAAGGGCCTTTCTCTCCTGGTAGGCCCTATGTCCCCTTTGGGAGAGGTGGTGCCCTCTTCCCTCCACACTGCCAAAGGGTGGAGGTGGAGCAAACTCGTTCTCTCCGAGGTAAAAAAAAAAAAGACAAATTGGATGGATTTTTAAGCTCTTGCTATGCTGCACCCTCCAGGACCCACTCGAGCAAAACAGGTGCCTGTGGCCCCTAGGTCGGGTATGCAAGTTCACACACTGGGTGGGATCCCGTCAAAGCCAAGAATTTTCCTGACAGACCTAGGCTCACTAGAGCTCTCCTCCAGAGGAAAGGGGACAGAAAAGACGTGTGTGTGGAGGTGGCTCTGCCTTTCCAGGTCCCAATCTCAGGGATAACTGCCCCTAAGAAAGGAACTGCTGCTGCTGCTGCTAAGTTGCTTCAGTCGTGTTCGACTCTGTGCGACGCCATAGACGGTAGCCCACTAGGCTTCCGTCCCTGGGATTCTCCAGCAAGAACAGTAAGTGGGTTGCCATTGCCTTCTCCAATGCATGAAAGTGAAAATGAAAGTGCAGTCGCTCAGTCGTGTCCGACCCTCAGCGACCCCACGGACTGCAGCCTACCAGGCTTCTCCGTCCATAGGATTTTCTGAAAGGAACTGCAAGAAGCGCTTTTCCAGGAGGCTGGGAAAGGGTGTTCGCAGGATGTGGGGAAAGAGAGCCTCCTTCGGGAAGAATAGGCGGCCACTTGTTTTGTGTTGCAAACCTCTATTTGGAAGGAACAGGTTAGCTTATACAAAGGGAGACCTCCAGATCTGCTCAGAGGACCAAAGTTGCAGAGGCAGGTCGGTGTATTTTCCCTTCACTTTGCGATCCTTGCAAAGACATTCCTTGCTGATAGATGATTCAGCAAGGGCCTTTGAGACTGTTGTTTTCTTTCCTAGGTTCAAAGATTCCTTCAGTTCCTAATATAGATATCCTAGAAATTATCTGACATCCGTGAAAATCTGATATGTCCTGGTCAAATGCTGTCAGTTATAATTCCAGTTATCATATTAAAGCATTTCAAGTCGCAGCAGTGACCAGATTACATTGTCAATTTCTATTTAATCAGGTTTTAACCATGTCCTCTATGGTTTCACACTGATGCCTTTGCAGAAATACTGCTACTTCAAGATATATGGAATATACTTTTTTTAAGCTTACCGATAATTTGTTTGTTTGTTTGTTTGTCTTCTGGTAAGCTGGTACCAGATGGAATTTAGTCTCCTCTCTAGGTTAAGAGAACAAAGTTTTCTTAGAATGCAATTTTTGATAACAGACTATGGATTTCTTTACCTTTCATTGATTTATAATTGTTTTTCATCATCTTTTTTTACTTCGGTAAAGTAAATAAGCCTTATTTAAGATTTTGGTACATGTAGGATGGACTAAGCTTTCCCCACTCTGCAAGTTCCCTTAACCCTTCAGATTCTTCTCGTGGGACCAAGATCTCACTTTCCTCCAGAGGGACAATCCAAGCTTTTTATTAGTTGATCTGCCCCTGACATCAGAGTCCATTTGAGCACGAGTTGGCCTATAATTTAGGCATGAAACTATGACTACATAAAGAAAAGGTGACTTTATGATTCAGGATGGCCATGATATGCCTTGCACTTCAGAGAAAATGGGTTAAAATGATTTTTTTTCTTCAAAACTGCACAGCCAGTTCTTTCAGCATATGCAATTGAAAACATCTAGTCATTAGGTCAGTTTTCATTCCAATCCCAAAGAAAGGCAATGACAAGAATATTCAAGCTGCTGCACAATTGCACTCATCTCACACACACTAGTAAAGTAATGCTCAAATTCTCCAAGTTCACATGAACTGTGAACTTCCAAATGTTCAAGAGGATTTAAAACATGCAGAGAAACCAGAGATCAAACTGCCAACATCCACTGGATCATTGAAAAAGCAAGAGAGTTCCAGAAAAAAAGACATCTATTTCTGCTTTATTGACTATGCCAAAGCCTTTGACTGTGTGGATCACAATAAACTGGGAAAAATTCTGAAAGAGATGGGAATACCAGACCACCTGACCTGTCTCTTGAGAAACCTGTATGCAGGTCAGGAAGAAACAGTTCGAACTGGACA
>NW_017190396.1:0-11314 GCF_001704415.2 Capra hircus | reverse complement strand
GTCCTGAGGCTAATCACACCTGACCTCTGGAACTTCAAAGATCCTTCACACCTTTGCTGAACTCAAGAAGTCCCTGACATACCCGTCTCCACTCGAGAGGAAGCACGAGAATCCGACCACATCCAGAGGAGCCCCGTTTCCACCTCCTAACTCGAGAGGAGGGATCCTTTCCCTGCGTGCTCGAGAAAGAATTCCGGCGTTCCTGTCGCAACTCAAGAGGAGGCGCTCTCCACAGGAAAGGCGAGAGGAACTCCAGGGTCATGCCAGCATTCCCAGAGTCCCCAGATGTCTCAGTCCATTCCAGGGAAACCTGTTTTCTCTGCACTGTTTTGACTTTCAAGCCAAGGATAGACTCACACCACGGTGGCACGTGGGACAGCCCTGTGGAAAGCCTCGTGGGAAAGCCTCGTGGAAAGCCTCGAGGAATGCACAGATCCCTTGTTCCACGTGAAAGGAAGGGTGACAGTGCGGCTACAGCTCGGGAGGAAATCGCACGTGCATGCCCCCACTCGAGACGAGGACTGACTCCGCTGGGAGACTCCAGAAGTACCCAAGATCCATGTCAGAACTGGAGAAAACCTCAGGTCTGGTAGCGACTCCACACAAGGTCTTAGGCCCGATATCGACTGGAGAGGAAACCCGAGAGGCCCCGAGAGGCCACCGAGAACTATGGGACTGGCCTTTCCTGAGGCCACCAAGAGGGTCCCTGAGGTCCCCGACGTAAGTCGAGAGCACCTGCCGCAACTCGAGAAAATCCAGGAGGTTCTCCCCTCCAGTCGAGATGAGGCCCATTTCCGCTGAGGCGTCTCGAGGCTAATCACACCTAAACTCTGGAACTTCCAAAGGGTCCTTCACACCCATGCTGCAACTCAAGAAGTTCCACGACATACCCGACTCCACTAGAGAGGAAGAACGAGAGTCCCGCCCACATCCAGAGGAGCCCCGTTTCCGCCTCCTAGCTCGAGAGGACGGATCCTTTCCCTGCGTGCTCGAGAAAGAATTTCCGGCGTTCCTGTCGCAACTCAAGAGGAGGCGCTCTCCCGCAGGAAAGGCGAGAGGAACCGGGGTCATGCCAGCATTCCCAGAGTGCCCAGATGTCTCAGTCCATTCCAGGGAAACCTGTTTTGCCTGTACTGCCTCGACTTTCAAGCCGAGGATCGGCTCAACAACGGTGGCACGTGGGACAGCCCTGTGTGAAAGCCTCGTGGGAAAGCGTCGTGGAAAGCCTCGAGGAAAAGCCCCTGATGACTTGATCCACGCGAAGGAAGCGTGACTCTGCTGCTACAGCTCGAAAGGAAAGCGCACGTGCATGCCCCTACTCGAGACGAGGACTGACTCCCCTTGGGAGACTCCAGAAGTACACCAAGATCCATGTCATCACTGGAGAGGAATCCTCAGGTTCCGGCACTGACACCACACAAGGTCTTAGGCCCAGCATTAATGGGAGAGGAATCCCGAGAGGCCCCTGAACAACTCGCATGGGGACTGGCCTTTCCTGAGGCCACCAGAGCGGTCCCTGAGGTCCCCGTCCATAAGTCGAGAGCACCTGCCGCAACTCGAGAAAATGCAGGAGGTTCTCCCCTCCAGGCCAGATGAGGCCCATTTCCGCTGAGGCGTCTCCAGGATATTCACCCTAACCTCTGGAACTTCCAAAGGGTTTTTCACACCCTTGCTGCAACTCAAGAAGTTCCCTGACATACCCGTCTCCACTCGAGGAAGCACGAGAGTCCCGCCCACCTCCAGAGAGCCAGGTTTCCGCCTGCTAGCTCGAGAGGTGGGATTCTTTCCCTGAGTGGTCGGGAAAGAATTCCCGGCGTTCCCGTCCCATCTCAAGAGGAGAGGCACTCTCTACAAGAAAGGCGAGAGGAACTCCAGGGTCGTGCCACCTCCAGAGTCCCCCAGATGTCTCAGTCCATTCCAGGGAAACCTGATTTCCCTGCACTGCCTCAACTTTCAAGCGAGGATCGACTCACACCACGGTGGCACGTGGGACAGCCCTGTGGGAAAGCCTCTTGGGAATGCCTCGTGGGAAAGCTCCTGATCCGTTGATCCACGAGGGAAGCGTGACACTGCTGCTACAGTTCGGGAGGAAGCGCACGTGCATGTCACCACTCGAGACGAGGACTGGCACCCCTGGGAGACTCCAGAAGTACCTCAAGATTCATGTCAGCACTGGAGAAAGAATCGTCAGTTCAGCACCGACTCGACACAAGGTCTTAGGCCCGGCATCGACGGAGAGGAATCTCGAGAGGCCCTCGAGCAACTCTAATGGGGACTGGCCTTTCCTGAGGCCACCAGAGCGGGTCCTGAGGTCCCTGGCGTAAGTTCAGAGCACCTGCCGCAACTCGAGAAAATCCAGGAGGGTCTCCCCTCCAGGCGAGATGAGGCCCATTTCCGCTGAGGCGTCTCGAGGCTAATCACATCTAACATCTGGAACTTCCAAAGGGTCCTTCAAACCCTTGCTGCAACAGAAGAAGTTCCCCGACATACCCGTCTCCACTCAAGAGGAAGCACGAAGTCCCACCCACATCGACAGTAGCCTCGTTTCCGCCTCCTACCTCGAGAGGAGGGATCCTTTCCCTGCGTGCTCGGGAAAGAATTCCCGGCGTTTCCGTCGCATCTCAAGAGGAGACGCTCTCCACAGGAATGGCGAGACGAACTCCAGGGTTCGTGCCACCATTTCCAGAGTCCCCCCAGATGACTCCGTCCATTCCAAGGAAACCTCTTTTCCCTGCACTGCCTCGACTTTCAAGCCGAGGATCGACTCACACCACTGTGGCACGTGGGCAGCCCTGTGGGAAAGCCTCGTGGGAAAGCCTCGTGGGAAAGCCTCGTGGGAAGCCTCGAGGGAAAGCCACAGATGCCTTGATCCATGCGAAGGAAAGCCGACACTGCTGCTAAAGCTCGGGAGGAAAAGGCACGTCCATGCCCCCACTCGAGACGAGGACTGACTCCCCTGGGGAGACTCCAGAAACACCCCAAGATCCATGTCAGCACTGGAGAGGAATCCTCAGGTTCTGGCACTGACCCAATACAAGGTCTTAGGCCCCAGCATTGACGGGAGAGGAATCACGAGGAGGCCCCCGAGCAACTCGCATGGGGACTGGCCTTTCCTGAGGCCACCAGAGCGGGTCCTGAGGTCCCCGTCGTAAGTCGAGAGCACCTGCCGCAACTCGAGAAAATACAGGAGGTTCTCCCCTCCAGGCGAGATGAGGCCCATTTCCGCTGAGGCGTCTCGAGGCTAGTCACACCTAACCTTTGGAACTTCCAAAGGGTCCTTCACTCCCTTGCTGCAACTCAAGAGTTCCCCGACATACCCGTCTCCACTCGAGAGGAATCGCGAGAGTCCCGCCCACATCCAGAGGAACCCCGTTTCCACCTCCTAGCCTGAGAGGAGGATTCTTTCCCTGCGTGTCGGGAAAGAATTCCCGCTTTCCCGTCGCATCTCAAGAGGAGGCACTCTCCACAGGAAACGCGAGAGGAACTCCAGGATCGTGCCACGTTCCCAGAGTCCCCCAGATGTCGCAGTCCATTCCAGGGAAACTTGTTTTCCCAGCACTGCCTCGACTTTCAAGCCGAGGATCGAGTCACACCACGGTGGCACATGGGACAGCCCTGTGGGAAAGCCTCGTGGGAAAGCCTCGTTGGAAAGCCTCGAGGGAAAGCTCCTGATTCCTTGGTCCACGCGAAGGAAGCGTGACACTGCTGCTACAGCTGGGGAGGAAAGCACACGTGCATGCCCCCACTCGAGACGAGGACTGACTCCCCTGGGGAGACTCCAGAAGTACCCCAAGATCCATGTCAGCACTGGAGAGGAATCCCTCAGGTTCCAGCACTGACTCCACACTAGGTCTTAGGTCCCAGCATCGACGGGAGAGGAATCCCGAAGAGGCCCCCGAGCAACTCGCATGGGGACTGGCCTTTCATGAGGCCACCAGAGCGGGTCCGTGAGTTCCCGTCGTAAGTCGAGAGCACCTGCCGCAACTCGAGAAAAAACAGGAGGTTCTCCCCTCCAGGCGAGATGAGGCTCATTTCCACTGAGGGGTCTCGAGGCTAATCACACCTAAACTCTGGAACTTCCAAAGGGTCCTTCCACACCCTTGCTGCAACTCAAGAAGTTCCCCGACATACCCGTCTCCACTCGAGAGGGAAGCACGAGAGTCCCACCCACATCGACAGGAGCCCCGTTTCCGCCTCCTAGATCGAGAGGAGGGATCCTTTCCCTGCGTTGTCGGGAAAGAATTCCCGGCGTTCCCGTCGCATCTCACGTGGAGGCGCTCTCCACAGGAAAGGCGTTAGGAACTCCAGGGTCGTGCCACATTCCAGAGTCCCACAGATGTCTCAGTCCATTCCAGGGAAACCTGTTTTCCCTGCACTGCCTTGACTTTCAAGCCGAGGATCGACTCACACCACGGTGGCACGTGGGACAGCCCTGTGGGAAAGCCTCTTGGGAAAGCCTCGTGGGAAAGCTTCTTGGGAAAGCCTCGAGGGAAAGCCACAGATCCCTTGATCCATGCGAATGGAAGCGCGACACTGCTGCTACAGCACGAGAGGAAAGCGCACGTGCATGCCCCCACTCGAGACGAGGAATGACTCCCCTGGGGAGACTCCAGAAGTACCCCAAGATCCATGTCAGCACTGTAGAGGAATCCTCAGGTTCCGGCACTGACTCCACACAAGGTCTTAGGCCCCGGCATCGCCGGGAGAGGAATCCCGAGAGGCCACCGAGCAACTCGCATGGGGACTCTCCTTTCCTGAGGCCACCAGAGCGGGTCCCTAGGCCCCGTCATAAGTCGAGAGCACCTGCCGCAACTCGAGAAAATCCAAGGAGGTTCTCCCCTCCAGGCGAGATGAGGCCCATTTCCGCAGAGGCGTCTCGAGGCTAATCACACCTAAACTTTGGAACTTCCAACGGGTCCTTCACACCCTTGCTGAAACTCAAGAAGTTCCCCGACATACCCGTCTCCACTCGAGACGAAGCACGAGAGTCCGCCCTACATCCAGAGGAGCCCCGTTTCCGCCTCCTAGCTCGAGAAGAGGGATCCTTTCCCTGCTTGCTCCGGAAATAATTCCCAGCGTTCCCGTCGCATCTCAAGAGCAGGCGCTCTCCACAGGAAAGGCGAGAGGAACTCCAGGGTCGTGCCGACCGTTCCCAGAGTCCCCCAGATGTCTTAGTCCATTACAGGGAAACCTGTTTTCCCTGCACTGCGTCCACTTTCAAGACGAGGATTGACTCACACCACGGTGGCACGTGGGACAGCCCTGTGGGAAAGCCTCGTGGGAAAGCCTCGTGAGAAAACCTCGATGGAAAGCCACAGATCCCTCGATCCACGGGAATGGAAACGCGACACTGCTGCTACAGCTCGAGAGGAGAGCGCAAGTGCATGTTCCCACTCGAGACGAGGACTGACTCCCCTGGGGAGACTCCAGAAGTACCCCAAGATCCACGTAAGCACTGGAGAGGAATCCTCAGGTTCCGGCTACCCACTCCACACAATATCTTAGGCCCCGGCATCGACGGAGAGAGGAATCCCGAGAGGTCCCCGAGCAACTCGCATGGGGACTGGCCTTTCCTGAGGCCACCAGAGCGGGTCCCTGAGGTGCCCGTCGTAAGTCGAGAGCACCTGCTGAAACTCGAGAAAATCCAGGAGGTTTCTCCCCTCCAGGCTAGATGAGGCCCATTTCTGCTGAGGCGTCTCGAGGCTAATCACACCTTACCTCTGGAACTTACAAAGGGTCCTTCACACCCTTGCTGCAACTCAGGAAGTTCCTCGACATACCGACTCCACTCGAGAGGAAGCACGAGAGTCCCGCCCACATCCAGAAGAGCCCCGTTTCCGCCTCCTAGCTCGAGTGGAGGGATCCTTTCCCACCGTGCTCTGAAAAGAATTCCAGGCCTTCCCGTCGCATCTCAAGAGCAGGCGCTCTCCACAGGAAAGGCGAAAGGAACTCCAGGGTCGTGCCACCATTCCCAGAGTCCCCCAGATGTCTCCGTCCATTCCAGGGAAACCTGTTTTCCCTGCATGGCCTCGACTTTCAAGCCGAGGGTCGACTCACACCACGGTGGCACGTGGGACAGCCCTGTGGGAAAGCCTCGTGGGAAAGCCTCGTGGGAAGCCTCGAGGGAAAGCCACAGATCCCTTGATCCACGCGAATGGAAGCGCGACACTGCTGCTACAGCTCGGGAGGAAAGCGCACGTGCATGCCCCCACTCGAGACGAGGACTGACTCCGCTGGGGAGACTCCAGAAGTACCCCAAGATCCATGTCAGCACTGGAGAGGAATCCTCAGGTTCCGGCACCGACTCCACACAAGATCTTAGGCCCCGGCATCGACGGGAGAGGAATCCCGAGAGCCCCGAGCAACTCGCATGGGGACTGTCCTTTCCAGAGGCCACCCAGAGCGGGTCCCTGAAGTCCCGTCGTAAAGTCGGGAGCACCTGCCTCACTCCGAGAAAATCCAGGGGTTATCTCCTCCAGTCGAGATGAGGGCCATTTCCGCAGAGGTCTCGGAGGCTAATCACACCTAAACTCTGGAACTTCCAACGGGTCCTTCACACCCTTGCTGCAACTCAAGAAGTTCCCCGACATACCCGTCTCCACTCGAGACCAAGCACGAGAGTCCCGCCTACATCCAGAGGAGCCCCGTTTCCGCTTCTAGCCCGAGAGGAGTGATCCTTTCCTCTGCGTGGTCGGGAAAGAATTCCCGGCGTTCCCGTCGGAATCCCAAGAGGAGCGCCTCTCACAGGAAATGCGAGATGAACTCCAGGATCGTGCCACATTCCCAGTGTCCCCAGATGTCTCAGTCCATTCCAGGGAAACCTGTTTCCCTGCACTGCCTCGACTTTCAAGCCGAGGATCGACTCACACCACGGTGGCACGTGGGACAGCCCTGTGGGAAAGCCTCGTTGGAAGCCTCGTGGGAAAGACTCGTGGGAAAGCCTCGGAGGGAAAGTCACAGATCCTTGATCCAGCGAATGGGAAGCGCGACACTGCTGCTACAGCTTCGGGAGGAAATCGCACGTGCATGCCCCACTCGAGTAGAGGACTGACTGCCCCTGGGGAGACTCCAGAAGAGATTCATGAAAGCACTGGGAGAGGAATCCTCAGGTTCCGGCACCGACTCCACACAAGATCTTAGGCGCCGGCATCGACCGGAGAGGAATCCCGAGAGCCCCCGAGCAACTCGCATGGGGCTGGCCTTTCGGAGAGGCCACCAGAGCGGGTCCCTGAGGTCCCGTCGTAAGTTGAGAGCACCTGCCGCAACTCGAGAAAATCCAGGAGGTTCTCCCCTCCAGGCGAGCTTGAGACCTATTTCCGCTGAGGTATCTCGAGGCTAATCACACCGTACCTCTGGAACTTCCAAAGGGTCCTTCACACCCTTGCTGCAACTCAAGAAGTTCCCCGACATACCGGTCTCCACTCGAGAGGAAGCACGAGAGTCCCGCCCACATCCAGAGGAGCCCCGTTTCCGACCTCCTAGCCTCGAGAGGGGATCCTTTCCCTGCGTGGTCGGAAAGAATTCCGGCGTTCCGTCGCATCTCAAGAGGAGGCGCTCTCCACAGGAAATGCGAGAGGAACTCCAGGGTCGTGCCACCAATTACCAAAGTCCCCTGATGTCTCAGTCCATTCCAGGGAAACCTGTTTTCCCTGCACTGCCTCGACTTTCAGCGAGGATCGACTCACACCAACGGTGGCACGTGGGACATCCCTGTGGGAAAGCCTCTGTGGGAAAGCCTCGTGGGAAAGCCTCGAGGGAAAACACAATCCCTTGATCTCGCGAAGGGAAGCGTGACACTGCTGCTACAGCTCGGGAGAGGAAATCGCACAGTGCATGCCCCTCTCGAGATGAGTACTGACTCCCCTCGGGGAGACTCTAGAAGTACCCCAAGATCCATGCAGCATTGGAGAGGAATCCTCACGTTCTGGAACTGAGTCCACACAAGGTCTTAGGCCCCAGGCATCGACGGAGAGGAATCCCGAGAGGCCCCCGAGCAACTCGCATGGGGACTGGCCTTTCCTGAGGCCACCAGAGCGGGTCCTGAGGTCCCGTCGTAAGTCGAGAGCACCTCGCGCAACTCGAGAAAATGCAGGAGGTTCTCCCTCCAGGCGAGATGAGGCCATTTCCGCTGAGGCGTCTCCGAGATTATTCACCTAACCTCTGGAACTTCCAAAGGGTTCTTCACACCCTTGCTGCAACTCAAGAAGTTCCCCGACATACCCGTCTCCACTCGAGAGGAAGCACGAGAGTCCCGCCCACATCCAGAGGAGCCAGGTTTCCGACCTGCCTAGCTCGAGAGGAGTCTTTCCCTGCGTGGTCGGGAAAGAATTCCCGCGTTCCCGTCCCATCTCAAGAGGAGGCACTCTCTACAAGAAACGGCGAGAGGAACTCCAGTGTCGTGCCACCATTCCCAGAGTCCCCCAGATGTCTCAGTCCATTCCAGGGAAACCTGATTTCCCTGCACTGCCTCAACTTTCAAGCCGAGGATCGACTCACACCACGGTGGCCGTGGGACAGCCCTGTGGGAAAGCCTCTTGGAATGCCTCGTGGAAAGCTCCTGATCCGTTGATCCACGCGAAGGGAAGCGTGACACTGCTGCTACAGTTCGGGAGGAAAGCGCACGTGCATGTCACCACTCGAGACGAGGACTGGCACCCTGGGGAGACTCCAGAAGTACCTCAAGATTCATGTCAGCACTGGAGAGGAATCGTCAGGTTCCAGCACCGACTCCACACAAGGTCTTAGGCCCGGCATCAACGGGAGAGGAATCTCGAGAGGCCTCGAGCAAATCTAAAGGGGACTGGCCTTTCCTGAGGCCACCAGAGCAGCTCCCTGAGTCCCTGGCGTAAGTTCAGAGCACCTGCCCAACTCGAGAAAATCCAGGAGGTTCTCCCCTCCAGGCGAGATGAGCCCATTTCCGCTGAGACGTTCGAGCTAATCAAACCTAACCTCTGAACTTCCAAAGGGTCTTCACACCCTTGCTGCAACTCAAGAAGTTCCCCGACATACCCGTCTCCACTCGAGAGGAAGCACGAGATTCCCACCCACATCCAGAGGAGCCCGTTTCGCCTGCTAGCTCGAGAGCAGGGATCCTTAACCTGCGTGTCGGGAAAGAATTCCGGCATTCCGTCACATCTCAAGAGGAGGCGCTCTCCACAGGAAAGGCGAGAGGAACTCCAGGGTCGTGCCACATTTCTAGAGTTCCCCAGAGGTCTCACTCCATTCCAGGGAAACCTGTTTTCCCTGCACTGCGTCGACTTTCAAGCCGAGGATCAACTCACACCACGGTGGCACGTGGACATCCCTGTGGGAAAGCCTCGTGGGAAAGCCTCGTGGGAAAGCCTCGAGGGAAAGCCACAGATCCCTTGATCCTCGTGAAGGGAAGGGTGACACTGCTGTTACAGCTCCGGAAGAAAGCGCACGTGCATGCCCCACTCGAGATGAGGCTGACTCACTGGGGAGACTCCAGAAGTACCCCAAGGTGCATGTCAGCACTGAGATGAATCCTCAGTTTCCGGCACCGACTCCACACAAGATCTTAGGCCCCGGATCGACGTGAGAGGAATCCCGAGAGGCCCGAGCAACTCGCATGGGGACTGGCCTTTCCTGAGGCACCAGAGCGGGTCCCTGAGGTCCCGGTTTAAGTCCACAGTACCTGCCGCAACTCGAGAAAATCCAGGAGTTTCTCCCCATCAGGCGATATGAGGCCCATTTCCGCTGAGGCGTCTCGAGGCTAATCACCCCTAAACTCTGGAATTTCCAAAGGGTCCTTCACACCCTTGCTGCAACTCAAGAATTTCCTCGACATACCCGTTTCCAATCGAGAAGAAGCACGAGAGTCCCACTTACATACAGAGGACCCCCGTTTCCGCTTCATAGTTCCAGAGGAGGGATTCTTTCCCTGCGTGGTCGGGAAAGAATTCCCGGCATTCCCGTCGAATCTTAGGAGGAGGCACTCTCCACAGGAAAGGCAAGAGGAACTCCAGGGTCGTGCCACCATTCCAGAGTCCCCCAGAAGCTCAGTCCATAACAGGGAAACCAGTTTTCCCTGCACTGCCTCGACTTTCAAGCCAGGATCGACTCACACCACGGTGACACGTGGACAGCAATGTGGAACGCCTTGTGGGAAAGCCTCGTGGGAAGCCTCCAGGGAAAGCCACAGATCCCTGCATCCACGCGAAGGGAATCGTGACACTGCTGCTACATTTCGGGAGGAAACCCACGTGCATGTCCCCACTCGCGACGAGGAATGACTCCCCTGGGAGACTCCAGAAGTACCCAAGATCCATGTCAGCACTGGAGAGGAATCCTCAGGTTCCGGCACAGACTCCACACAAGGTCTCAGGCCCGGCAACGATGGGAGAGGAATCCGAGAGGCCCCCGAACAACTCGCAAGGGGACTGGCCTTTCCTGAGGCCACCAGAGCGGGTCCCTGAGGGCCCCGTCGTAGGTCGAGAGCACCTGCCGCAACTCGAGAACATCCAGGAAGTTCTCCCCTGCAGGCGAGATGAGGCCCATTTCCGCTGAGGCGTCTCGAGGCTAATCACATCTAACACCTGGAACTTCTAAAGGGTCCTTCACACCCTTGCTGCAACTCTAGAAGTTCTCCGAAATACCCGTCTCCACTCGAGAGGAAGCACGAGAGTCCCGCCCACAACCAGAGGAGCCCCGTTTCCGCCTCCTCTCTCCAGAGGAGGGATCCTTTCCCTGCGTGGTCGGGAAAGAATTTCCGGCGTTCCCGTTGCATCTCAAGAGGAGGCGCTCTCCACAGGAAAGGCGAGAGGAACTCCAGGGTCGTGCACCATTCCAGAGTCCCTGAATGTCTCAGTCCATTCCAGGGAAAACTGTTTCGCCTGAACTGCCTCGACTTTCAAGCCGAGGATCGACTCACACCACGGTGGCACGTGGGACAGCCCTGTGGGAAAGCCTCGTGGGAAAGCCCCGAGGGAAAGACACAGATCCCTTGATCCACGCTAAGGGAAGCGCGACACACTGCTGCTACAGCTCGGAGGAAAGCGCACGTGCAGGACCCCACTCGAGACGAGAACTGACTGCCCTGGTGAGACTCCAAAAGTACCCCAAGATCCATGTCGGCACTGGAGAGGAATCCTCAGGTTCCTTCACTGACTCCACACAAGATCTTAGGCCCCAGCATCGACGGGAGAGGAATCCCAAGAGGCCCCCGAACAACTCGCCTGGGGACTGGCCTTTCCTGAGGCCACCAGAGGCGGATCCCTGTGGTCCCAGTCATAAGTCGGAGCACCTGCCGCAACTCGAGAAAATCCAGGAGGTTCTCCCTCCAGGCGAGATGAGG